>NC_140182.1:46210741-46373241 GCF_963971535.1 Notolepis coatsorum | reverse complement strand
AGCTTCACAGTGTGTGGATGTCCAGTACAGATAATTTCCTGTTTCAGTTCAATAAGAAATGGTATATTCCCTCTGTCTTCCTCTCTCTCCATCTACAGGGCAGATTATTGGATGTAATACAAGTAATAATACAATGTTATCTTAGTGGTTTATGCTTAGCGGTAGAATATAAAATATTCTGTTGTGTTTTTTACGACATAGCAAAGATATGTATACGAAATAATAGATTCATGTTTTTCATTATTGTCTAATATATAGTCAATAACCATCAGTGCTAATGTCTACTTTCTAAAGCCTCTCAGTTATTTATTTGATGACCCAGGCATCAGGCCGCCCTGAGGAGCGTCTCTGAAGGTAGAGGTAAAGTCGAGGGTAGAGGGGACGTCTCTAAAGGTAGAGGTAAAGTCGAGGGTAGAGGGGTTGTCTCTCACGGTCCAGGTCAGGACTCCTGCAGCACCTACCCTCCTGGATGAGCGCGGTCGACCCCCAGCCTCTTTACTTACAGCCCGCTGGAGCCAGAGGTCGACGCGCACCTGAACCCTCCCCAGTACGCAGTGGGCCGCGGGGCCCTGCAACACACAGCACGGCCGACCTGCTTTGACCTTCCCTCCACTCCGGTACCCCCTGGGAGCCTCCCCAATCAGCTCAGGGACCGTTCACACTCGCTGTGTTAACACACCCTGCCCCCCCCCCCCCCCCCCCCCCGCCTCAGCACCTCAGCCAGAGAGCGCTGTATACGGTACCAAAACACACACACACACAGACACGTACAGAGTACATGTAAACAAAGAGACACACTCAACCTTATACGTGCATCACGCACCACCTCATGCAAACACAATCTGTCACACGTACACATGCACGCACACACACACACACACACACACACACACACACACACACACACACACACACACACACACACACACACACACACACACACACACACACACACACACACACACACACACACACACATAGTGGTGCTCATTTCCCTTTCTCTGTCTCTCTCTCTATCTCTCTTCTGCTCTCTCCTTCAGCTCTGTTTCATTTGCAGCCAGGTAGGAGGGCTTTAAACTGGTAAATATCTCCATCTTGTGGACGATGTTTGTTTCATTGTTAAGAGGCACTCAGTGGTGGACTGTTCGTTGTGTGGATGGACGTTGAGAGACTCAGGGAGACTCTGCCTCTTTTCTACGTTCAATTATCCATTTGATTTAGTTATTTATACACTATTCTACGTTGTGAGATTCTAAGTCGGCAAAGAAAACGTAAACATATGTGCCTGAGGTAACCTAGTCCTACACTAAATCAGAGCATGTTTTTTGTGGGGGGGGATAACTGGGATTATAATGAGAATAAGGTCTCCCGTTGTAAACAAAGCACTTTCATGTGTGAAAAATCATTTGTCCACATCCAAAGTCTCTCAGGGTCAAAGAGGAAGCAGGGTGACTTTATCCTGAATGTCACTTTGTTTTTGGTCGGTTAGGCAGGACCCCTCTCTTGGATTGGCTTCTCGGATGAAGGCACAGGTGAGTCCCGCGGAGGACCGGCCTCCCTCTCCCTCCGCAGCGCCTCCTCTGCTAAAACAGCCCTACTTTTTAATATGCAACATCTGTGCCGGGAGAGCCGTCCAAAACGGCTGCTCCTTGGAGGATGACGGTAGAGTCTGCTCAAACTTGGGGCCGGGGCATTTGGTACAGCGAGGTTCTGCACAGATGTTAGAATTCACAATGTCACCCTGTCCTCAGCCCGGCGTCCAGGGAGCTCCATTTTAATGGAGGGGAGAGCATGTTGTCTACCTGTACTTTCCAATGAGATCACTTTATATGTATCTGTTATCTGTCACTGGAAGGATTCTGCACATGACTTGTTCAACTAAAGCTGGGGCCGCTGCCTTCGCTGCAAGGTATGAAGGAGCTTCCTGCCTGGTAATACAGCAGTCTATCCATAGAACCCATATCATGTCATAGACGCATTCAGAGGAATAGTAGGCATGTTTTATATGCGCCTCTCGTGACAATGTTAGCCTGTACTCTGGAGGTATATATCAGAGCTACAGTACGGCGCACAGCGCGATCATATTAAAAGTCTTCATGGAGGTTAAGAGAACGGCAACATGGGAGCCAATGACAAAGACACCGTTGTCTCTTGCTGCATTCATAGAGGAGCATTAGCTCAGTGGCACAGAGCTGTGTTTTGTTGTGCTCTGCCTTTCAAAAAGAAACGAGAATATTTCTGAGCAGAGAGGCTGTGACCTAAAGGCTGCATGTCAGTCGGATTATTCAACCCATTTTCAAGCGGGGATCCAGACGAGGCTGCGGGAGAATAAGGGAGGTTGGAGAACAGGCCAAGAAAAGGGAAAAGAGGAATGCAAGGAGAGGGAGAGTAGAGGGAGAGTAGAGAGCCTAATGCATCGCTTTACAAAAAGAAGACGTTCATATTTAATGCTCATCATTAAGGCAGGGTTGGAGCATGGAAGACGCTTCTGTTATTTTCACACAGCCCTTGAGCCAAGTCCTTGTGACAGCCCTCCACTGCATCCCGGAAAATTATCCGCATGAGCTGTGGTGAACAAAAACAGCCCAGTGCGGGGGAAGAGAGGCCCAGCCTCAGCTCCTCTACTGTGATGGGGAGACGTACGTCACTTTGCATCAGATCCAGTCCTACAACCATCATCATCTGTAGTGGAGAGAGGAGAGTAAGACCACTTCATGGGGAGGGGAGGGGGAGAGGAGAGGAGAGGAGAGGAGAGGAGAGGAGAGGAGAGGAGAGGAGAGGAGAGGAGAGGAGAGGAGAGGAGAGGAGAGGAGAGGAGAGGATAATGAAGGGGAGAAGAGGAGAGGATAGGGGGGAGGAGAAGGGAGGAGGCTAGAAGGGAGGGGAGGAAAGGAGAGGAGAAGGGAGGAGAGGAGAAGGGAGGGGAGGAAAGGAGAGGAGAGCAGAAGAGAGAAGAAAGGGGAGAGGAGAGAAGATGACGGAAGAGTGAAGAGAACAGGACAGGACAGGATGAGACCGGATAGGATTCCCTAGGGTTCACCATCTTGTAGTGTACACTGGGGAACGCAGACACGGGTATTGTAGGTGCATTGGGAACGAGAAATAGAGCCACAACATCTAGTTCTTTAAAATCCATCGGCCAACTGATTTGCCTTTGCCTTGAGCCATGTGCAGCATACAAAATGAGTCACTTAGATTTCCTATGCAAATATTGTATTCCCCTGAGCGTTGGTGTACAGTAGGTGTGTGTGGGGAAACACATGCACACACACATACGCACACACACTGTGGCATGCATGCACACACACACACACACACACACACACAGACACACACACACACACACACACACACACACACACACACACACACACACACACACACACACACACACACACACACACACACACACACACACACACACACACACACACACACACACAATAAGAACTTATGCACATGAACAAACAGTATACCATACTTTTTCCTTTTTTATTTCCATATAGATTTTCATAGATATTGTTATCACAAAATTTGCTAACACTTTCTATGGATACCATAGATATAGTGCATTATAAAGGCACTCAGAAGGAATCATAATGCATGAAATGCAGAGCATTTCAGCTCTATCTTTAATCTTTCAAAATGTTCAGTTGCTATCGCTATCAGCTCTATCTTAAATTTTTTCTAAATGTTCAGTTGCTATTGCATGCACTCATCTGTGTTTCACTACGCACATGAGTGCATGCTTACCAACTGTCCATCTGCAACACTACTATCACCGACATCTAAGAAGGGAGATCCCCCCTTGAATGGCCCTCCTAAGGTTTCTCTCCTCCACATTGCCTGTGGTGCATTTTTTCCTATTGCTAGGTTTTAGTGAGTTTTTCCTTACTATGGGGTATGTCTGGGAGTGTTGCACTCATTTATTTTGCATTTATTTTAAATTTGTTGGACCTTATGGTGTTCTTGTTTTGTTCTTGACTTATTGTGATTGTAGCACCCTGAATATGTGGCTATTATTCAGAAGTGCTGACTTGCCTTTTATCTCCCCTTTGTGCACAAAGACATATTAACTAGTTTCCATTGATATTCCCTCGAACAATGACGCGGGTTTCTCCTTCTCTCACCGGCTGGAATATGGATTATAAACAGTAAACTGAATCATATTCTATCCACCCAGTGCTTCCTGTGGGGCTAGTTGGCGGTACCAGCAGGGGGCGGCGGTGGCAGGCGGAGCATACGAGAGAGACAGAGAAGGAAGCAAGTCAACGGGAACGGAAGTGAGGAGGGCCAGCCTCTTCGGCGTTGAACGTGAACCGAGAAGGACGTGTCGTTGAGCCCCGTTGTGGACCACACGGGTGAACGTATTGAACTTGAGTATATTACGGGTTATATCAGAAATATAAGCGTAGTAGCGTGTTGCATGTCCCCACTGAACAACCCTAGTGATACTACGAGTTATCCTAGAAGACAAGCGGTATAGCCAAGTGTTGGCTTATGTTAAAGATATCCCCTCCAGTGAGGTGCCCAGCCAGCGTGGCTTGAAGAGGACCGGTGTTTAGAGGCACCCTGCGTCATTGTATGTTGCAGCTAGCAGGAGGGCTGTCTGGGATCCACAGAGTAGCTTCAGTTAAGGTAGGGCCAGATTATTGTCGCGCGTCGACCCAGCACCGGCCGTCAACCGCCTGTCTTCGCCGGTGTTCTGCATCTGCTCTGCACCGGCTGTCTTCAGCCCAGCACGGGAGTTCGTCCCGTCCAGCAGAGGTCGCCATCACCCAGCACGCGCTCTCAACCCGCTACTGCTCCCTCTGCTCCAGCCCCGCTTGCTAGCGCCCGTGACGAGAGCGTTCGACGCCATCTTATCACCCGGACAGTGGTGGTGCGGCGAGGCCGCCATCTTGGTTGAGTACATTAGAGCTTCGGTGCTCAGGATCTTATTGCACAGTACACAGTGTGATGCGGCCTACGGGTGAAGCTAACGTTGCTAACTACAGTTCATAGGGGTACCCCATAAACATTACATGCCGGCATTAGTATAGGACTTTTGTTTTGGTAAAGTGGGCCCACCTTTTTCATTTCCTTTGAGTGTGATAACGTGTTTGTTCTTTAATAATAATGTCCCATCTAATTAACCCTTCCCCTGCAGGAAGGTTACCGACTGGTGGTATCATAAGTAAAGCCTTAGAGAGGTATTATCCCTACCATATAATTAAAGCCTGAGAGAGGTATTATCCCTGGTACTAACCCAGACGTGGGTGATGAGTCAAGCACATTGGTGTATAATATGAGTGTCTAGAAGGTATTGAGTTACAACTTGGGTAATAGTAAGATTCCATTCTATTTACACCATTGCCATTAAATCTTTGTAACTGACCAGTACTATTAACTATAAAGAATTAGATGGGAGTTCTGTGTGCGTGTCCCTTCCTGAGCCTATAAACAACTCTTTTGGTGTGGGTAACGTTAATACCATTAACCCCTTCCTATCCAACTCTTCCCTTTTTACTGTAAGGTTTCAAATGTCACTGAGGGAGGGTACTGCTTGCGGGGGGAACTAAGTTATTTATTTACAATTCAGGCACTAGGTGTGGGAGGGTTAAAGGAGAAATTGGGGGAAGTGAGAGTGAGTTGGGGAGTACTGCTGCTGACCGCCCTGGAAGGGAGAGGAAGACCAGAGTACCAGACCAGGTTGGTAAATCCCGGGCCCCATCCACTCCCACTGCCGGCCTCCAGTTGACGCTTCAGACCCAAAGACGAAGGTGCAGTCAGACGGAGCTCTACTGTGTCTCGCTACCCAGTGGCTGTGCACACCCGTTCCCACGAAGCAGGGATAATCCACCCTGCTACATTATGTTTTTTCTTGACTTGTTTAAAGAAGATGTGTCCGTCCCATGGGGACATTAACGTGTGTTGTCGGGCCTTACAAATAAATTTTATTTGATTTGATAATAATGAATAATGTGTTATGGCCATGCATTTAAGTACAATAATGCTTACTGATGCATTATAACTGCATAAGGCATTATGATGTTACCTATAATGAATTATAAGCACTAGTCTAAAACCTCTTAACAGGCGGGCAGAAAAGCCATTTTTTACTTGAACTTGAGGACTGCGTACTTTTTTTGCAAAGCTTATCTTTATACTTTATGCTTATATCACATGCATGAGCCTGGTTTCTTTTGAAAGATAACATTCTGAAGTTACTAATACAAAAAAGGAAAATCACTTTTAGTGCTAATGAAATAGAATAACAGAGGTCTGAACTTGAGTTGAACTTGAACTTGTGTACTCATATAGGTAGGTATAAGCTGGAAAACACTGCAGATCCATAGCCTGAAGTCTTATGTAGTACAGGTCCAAATTTTATAAAAACCTGTTCAGAAATGTGTCGGTTGGTAGCCCGATTATGATGTCCCAAGAGGCAGAGAGGGTTAGCCTTATTCTGCTTCTTGACGAAAATATGCAACGTCATGGTGACGTCTTGATGGAGGGCTGAGTGCCAAGCAGATGCAGATAGGCTTAATAGAAAATAAAAAATTCTAATGTTGATTTAGAATTCGAACGCCTACGCAACGAACCAAGGTCCGAACATTCGAATGTTTGGGCTCAACCCTAGCTCAGAGTATCCACGCAGCATAATATATCATTGTATGTGTGAAGTAAAGTGAAAAGCCTTGTAAATCTTAAAACATTTGCCATATGACATCATCGGTTAGGCTGCCATACATCAGACCGGCATCATGCCCTCAGCAGCGCCTTGTGATCGCCACACCTCTTTCTGGAGGAACAACTTATGGCGATAAACAGGGGGACAGTATTCGTTCACAATCTACAGGTACGTAAGTCCCAGAAATAGTAATTACCTGTTAGGGTTTTTTCCACACCTAAGCTTGTTTGAAATGGTCCAAATCAAAAGCGAAAATGTTACTTTTGTTGCAGTTTTCCATGAATTATGTGCCACTGTCTGGACTACTATCACCTGAATTATGTATGCAAGGTATTTGTTTAGTATCACAACATTATTTGGCTATTTTGAACTTACCAGCAAGGAAATAATAAATAATAAGTTAACTAGCCAAGACATATTTTATTTGTCTTTTCTTGTTTGTTATATTTCCTGGCTGTTACGAAGTAGAGCAGCCTAGGGGTATGACGTTTATAATCCAAGCTCTAGCCCTTACATTGAAGTGTAGTATTGAGTTAAAGATGAGTAAACAGAACAAAGGATCTGGTTTTCAATGAACAGAGAAATAACAGATGGATTAGTTACCAGAATCTGCCCACTTGGTCTCTGGCCGGGGCCAGCTGCTTTAGATTATGGAGACATAGACTATAGACATGCTCCTGCTTCCACTCTAAAGCCTCTGGACTCAGTATATCATGCTGTTCTTAGATTCATCACTGGTGACGGTACCCATCATTGTATCCTATATGTTAAAGTCGGGTGGTCCTCTCTGGCAGAGAGACGTGACTTGCGTTGGCATCTGTTTCTGTATAAGCCATTATTGGTGATCTCCCACCCTACATCACCTCATTGCTGGATTGGAGCTCTGGACCTTATCATGATTGGCTAACACTTGAGGTTCCTAGAGTTTGCACTGGATTAGTAAAATCTGCTTTTAGCTTCTGTGCCCCAGAAACATGGAATGTTTTGCAATGCATTTCATTAGTATCTATTGGTCAGTTTAAATTGTTAATATCAAACCACTTCACCACAGTCTGCAGTTGTTTTTAACTATTTAAAATGTTCTGTTTCTCTATTTTGTTTTCTTTTTTTACATTTTGTGTTTATTACGTGTTGTATTTCCCCATGTCATTGTAATTGAGAGCTTGCTCTCAATGATCCTTCCAGATTAAATAAAGATAGAATGAGCTCCATCTCTGGGCCCTAATGGGGGAATGCGGATACCAGTCAGTTACATTTCAACTGGCCTCACGTCTCGCTCTGCTACTGAGATAACCTCTTATCTCCTCGCACCTAGCGTGCACGCGAAACAACAACAAATGCACCCACTTGCAAGTGACCGCGCCACCCCCATATATGACGCCGGAAGTGGTCACGCCTCACCCTTCCTCATTTAGTTTCCAAACGCGGAAGTAGCAGTGCACTTCGTGAACTGGTTGTTATGAAACATAGGGAGAAATTACACAATGTTGGGTATTCGCCAGAAGTTCACCAGCCCCCGGAACCTTCTCGGCACATCCTAACAGCGCAGCGGTCCTGTCCTGGGTTTTCCTCGTCTCGTGACAGCGGACCGAGTAACGTCGCGCGACGGTTAGCAGTCGAGCTAAGTCGTGCACAGGTAGGGCCTGCGCTATCAGGCATTGATACTAGCGTGAGACGACCGAGTGATGTATTGGCGCGGGGGGGGCGGGATATTTGGGAAAACATGGTCGTCGACTTCCGGTTCCGTTCCACAGCACATGCCTGGCTGATTTTTCGGAGCTTGGCAATCAGGTCACATTATCCCTGAATACGTTTTATTTTTTATACCATTTGATTTTCCAGAAGTTGGAATTATGCATAAACATACGCAGAGCAAGTTGGGAACCCTGAACAATGTGGATAGGGATCTCATCAAGTCGATATTCCGAGAGGAAACGGACGCTATCTTGGCTAAGCTAGCGGGCAGGGTGGATGCATTGCAGGAGGAGGTGGCTACAATAGGCACTCGATTAACCGTGGCGGAGGAAGATATGTCTGCGGTCGTGCAGGTTGCTGAGACCAACGTCGCAGGAATATTAGACTTGGAGGACAGGCTACGTGATTGTGAGTTGAAGGCGGCAGACCAGGAGGACCGTGGTAGGAGATGCAATCTGAGAATTTATGGACTGCCTGATGAAACGGAGGACGACGACCCGATAAGGTACCTTGAGGAAATGGTCCCAAAATGGTTCCCAAAGCTAGCCCGACCTGAGATCGAGAGAGCGCATAGGATTTTTAGACCCGCCACCCAGTTGAAGGGAGGACGTGCAAATCCTCACACATTCATTTTCTGCTGCCTGAGATTCCAGACGAGACAGCAAATACTGAGAGAAGCCAGACAGAAGCCCCCGGTTGTGAATGGCTGTACATTGAGATTCGCCGCTGACTTTAGCGATTACACAGCTAAACGGCGAAGAGCATTCGCAGGTGCTATGGATCTGGCACGAGAGCGAGTTGTGGAGGTGTTTCTGCTATTCCCAGCAACACTAAAGGTAAAGACGGGTCGGGGATTGGTGTCGTGCAACCGGCTGTTCAAGTCACCATCTGAGGCGGAGGACTACATCCGAAGAAGCAGCACGGTCGCTCCGACGGGGGGGAGCGGACAGGCCACGGTGGAGCATGCGCCGAGCGACGGGCAGTGAGGTGCTGGAGCGGGTACCTGAGGCGGGCTTCACGAGTGGCCGAGTTGGCGCTGGTTTCAAGAAGAATTCAGACTGGAGATGGTTTTCAGAGGCAATGGCTCAGTTGATGAAGAAGGTGATTTAATTCAGCATACAAGCATAGGTTACACAGCAACAGTGGTCCATCCTGACACAGACAACTTGGTTCTGTCGAGTGTGTGTCTCAGTTCAATATGACTACCTTATATATTATGTGCTCAACCCAAATCTAATACTGTTCTGTAATTTGCTACCACTACTGGCCAACTGGATGGGTGGGTTTCTGATGGCTGAAAGTGTGTGGGTCGTCAATCAATTGGTCATGGGGTGTGTTTGATCAGATTGCTCTAAAACCTGTTTGTCATGTGTTGGTTCAGACATTGGTCTCTTGGGAGGACGCATGGAACAGAGTGTGTGTGTGTGTGTGTGTGTGTGTGTGTGTGTGTGTGTGTGTGTGTGTGTGTGTGTGTGTGTGTGTGTGTGTGTGTGTGTGTGTGTGTGTGTGTGTGTGTGTGTGTGTGTGTGTGTGTGTGTGTCACCTGAAACTAGTGTGTGACTGATTAGGTCAGTCTGGGGGATTGTGTCCTCCAGCCCATGGGGTGTGGCAAGTTAACAACATAGTATGTCTTTCTTAGGCTGGAGACAAATGTGTCTAAAGTCCACATATTAATATTATTTATCTAGCTAGTTTTAATTTAATCTTAAATCAATGGCCCTATGAACATAAATTGTTACTTAATTCCTCTCTTGTGGATCAATAGGATCCACACAAGCAGAATTATTTATGTTTTAATCTCATATCCTAATTTGTATTTTTCCATATTGGTTACCGTTATTTTTAAGTTATTCCTATATTTAGCTTAACTAAATTAAACCATTAATATCTTTCAATGTATGTAACCTATCAATAGTAAGATTTATATTCAGTTTTCCTAGACATTTTTTAAATGAAAATTTATATTAATCAGAAGAGTAATTTCTAAAATTCATAATAACAAAAATAATAATAATAATAAAAAAATAAACAGAAGGAACTACCAATCAAGTTAATAATACTAAGAATAATATCGGGAAAGATAATAAAGAAAGGAAATAAAGAAAGAATGTTTAACAATAGAAATAATATAAGAAATAATAGTCCAAGAAATTAGTAAACGAATTATAGTCCATTTGTCATAAATTGAATTTGTAAAATTTAAAAATTTAAATTGGTGGTCGATCTTTGCCGTTGGTCTTCTTCACGATCTGATCTTGCTGGTCATCTGTCTTTCATTTTGTAGTCCATCTGTCCATCTCCTCTCTTTAACACTTCGATTGCCACTCACAAGTTTTCTCGGATTTATAATAGTTACGTTGAAAGCCACTCACGAGATTTCTCGTATTTTTTTTTATTTTTTTTTTTAGCGATCTGAAATCATATTGCATCACGCGAGCCTACCCTAGCCTACCCAAGAGCCGCCGGCGAACAGATGTGGAACAAAGCGCCCCCTATCGTCTCCCAGATGACATCAGGGATTTTGGAATGGACTCAATGAAAATGGATGGGGAAAAAAATCCTGTACTCCACATTTTCCAGTCCACTGATGCAGCCGGGGTTACCAGAGTTCATTATGGATCCTCTGAGCGCCGCGGATCATGAGTTCTACTGTATACACGTTAGATCTATACACTTATCGATTTTTTAGAATGGTGATCAGGAATTGGAATATACCTGTTGGATACCATCTGATGTCAGGTAAGGAATCTATGTTATCAGTGTTAGGATAATCAGACTCGTTTTGATGAAGATATAAGCTGTTTTGTGAAATGTGCTCTATCGGTTTCACTGTAAAATCCATGAGGAAATGAAAACGGCTATTATCAGCGCGCGGCTCGAATGGGCGTGCGTGTACGTATAATATTGATCATCTAGCGTTTATTTGAAAACGATTCATAAATAGGCCGACAAATATCAACGTTCTGGAATATTCCAGTAAAAGACGATTATCACAGAATGGCCCAGAATGGGCTGTTTTTTACCTCAAAACGGGTGCTTTTCAAAATGATCTCAAACGGAAATGAAGTGATAAAAAACCAATCTGCCTTGACAGCACTGACTGGAAAATGATTCTTTGATAAGCGACGGGCAGATTAGACACATAGCCATAATTTAAAACATAGATTAGGCTTCGCCTGTTCGAATCCAGCTCACAGCTCCGGGGTTGTCACCAGCTTGGCTGGCCATTCGCACTAATACAATTGGCAGTATTAGAGGGTGGGAGAAGCTGGCGGGGTGGGTCCGGGTCGTTGTAAACAGCAACTCCTACAGTTCGGTCGGGGCGCCTGCTAAGCGCGGATAGGATCTAAGTGGGATAGTGTGATCCTTCCACACGCTACGCCCTCTCAGTGAGAATCCGCGCTGCCAGGTGAAAAGAAGCGGTTGATTGGCTGGACGTGTGTCGGAGGAAGCACGTGGTAGCCTCCACTCTCCCAGACCGACTGTGGGGGGTAAGTGCGCAGCGACCAGGAAGGGGATTGGGAAATGGCATAACGACTAAACATTGGGATGGGAGAAAATCGGAGGAAAAAGGAGGGGGAAAAAGATAAATAATAAAAAAAAAAAAAACATAGATTAGGCGATATTAACGTTAACATTGAAGTGGATGGTGACATTCAAGCACTAAGTCGTGCGCCCCCTGGTGGCACTGAAAGTGTTAAGAGAAATATAGTATTTTGTTTCTCTTACGTTGTGTTTTGTCATGCAGGCAATCAAACATCGTCTCATGGCCCACACTTCCTCCTCTCTTGGGGCAGGTGGGAGAGGTGCAATGCCTCTGTCTGATGTCAGCCTGATGTTTGGTCGGGGCTCGGAATCCCGGTTGGATGACAGCTTGTTGTGTGGGCGGGTCTTGGAACCCCGGTTGGATGGAAGCCTGTGATGCCTCCCCCTGATTCCTCCGTCTGGCCAGTGCATTGGCCGGAGCTCTCAATCCGTGAGACTGGGCTTCCTCCCTGGTCCCTTGGTACCCAATGTGGCGATGTGGTACCCCATTGTTGGGCCCTGACCGGCACTTTGGAATGTCAGTGTCGAGTATATATATAAAAATCATACAAATGTATCCTTGATTTTTTTCATCAAGCCTCGCTGTATCTTTTGGGTCTAGTTGTCATTCTTTGTGGCCTATGGCCTCTCGATGTCTTTGCACTCTGACAGGTGTGTCGTCAGAATCCAATGTAGTGAAGCCCTCGTTTTCCGTCTGTGTCCTCCTCTCTTTCTCCCGACAGCTGTCGGTCAGGTGTCTCCTCTCTGCCATGCCCTCGATCTCCACCGTTGTTCTCCGCCGATGGTCTTTCTGGCTGAGGGCTGCTCCCAATGACAGCCTCTTTGCTGTCATCCGTCGTCTGGTGCAGTGTGCCACCCTGGGACCACATGGGCGATCGTGCCAGTTGTTGCAGATCACCTTCTGTGGCCCTTGGTGACGTCTAGGCCCCCCAGAGCTTCTGATGTGATGTGGTATATAGCTCCACCTCTCTCGACACTGGCTCCACCTCTCTTTGGTGTGTTGGGTCGTTGAACCTCTGTGCATGGTTGCCTGGGAGGATCGCCTTCTCTCTGCTCTGTGTAGTTTCCTTGTGGACACATAATTTGTAGAGACTCCTTGGCCATGTTAGTTGTTCCCTAATCTATCTACTCTCACTCTATGTTCATAAAAACAATACTTAACTAACTATAGTACAGCTAATTTCATATTCTGATTCAACCTTGTGTGTGTGCTTTTTTTTTTATTTGTTTTTCCTTTCTTAAATATTCAGTTTTATAATTTCACTTTTTATTCCAGATTGTTTCTCTTCTCCACCAACATACGGTCTGAGAATTCAGCCCTGTTTAACTATTTATTTTGCTAATTAATCTATATTTTTAGTTATTTCTCCATACATTTAAAATAATTTTTCTGTTGTCCATTTACTTATAGAATAGTTTCTGATTGGGCACCCGATCCAACAACAATAACGTCAGACCTCAGAGTGATCATGGCTGTCCTGCGTCAAGTCAGAATAAAAGAAATGATCATTCGGGAGACTCGCAGGATGAAAGGCAATCTGAAACACAAGGATATGTCAATACACTTCTTTGAAGATTATTGTCGGGATGTGGTGATCTTGCGGGCCAAGTAAAAGACGGTGATTTCTCAACTCTATCTGGAGAAATACAAACCCATATTAATATACCCTGCAAGACTTTGTATCGTCGATAAACAAGGAGAAAGGGTTTTCCTCAACTCGCCTGAAGATGCAGTCAAATATATGGCAGCACAAAATGCAGGATAGTGTATAAACAGCCTTTTAATATTTGTTAGGCATGGACACCATATCGTATAAACTTTAATGAACCGCTGATTTGGGACAGAGAGACCTACGAGCTCTGAGTTATTGAATGTTTTCCCCGTTGGACTTTTATTATTGCGGACATATTGGATTTAAAATTGGAACGATACAGAGAAGATGAGCATGACGTTGAAGCGGTCCTTATTTTAACACTGTAAAAACGACATATTGGAATAATCTAGAACATTTAAAACATTCTTTTGATATATGGAACATTCTGGAATAACAGCAATATGTGGCCAGACATACAGCCAGAAGACCTTCGGGGGAATAACCAATAGCATCTAGCTGCAGAACCACAGAACCATCACAGCAGCGGCAGGCTGAGGACCGGTGGGCCCATCTCGGAATAACATTCTTCACAACGGATCATCGCCCACCCCTGGCCAGGGGAAATGCTGCGTATACGTATTTAAAAACTGCTTTTTATTAATTGGAAATATTTCCACTACTTCTCCAATTTATACTCTAGGTGTTTAAGCATAGCAAAGCTCTTTCAAGATCTAAGTTAATGTTCTCTTTCTTCTCTTTTCTCTGATTTATTGAGGTTCTCTTTTCAGTTCAATACCTCTATATTATTCTTGGGTTATTATAAATTACACAAGTTCTTATAAAATGTAAGTGATTATGGTATGATAATTGAAGCTTATTTTTGGTCTTTATTTTTAGTTTTATCTTATTTTAATTTTAATTTAACGGGAGAGTGGCCAAGCCACAGTTGACATTCTACTTATGGTAGAATTTAGAATGTTAGATCCTATGGTATACATAGGAAAGTTAAGGATAATTGGATCATTCTGGGATATCCGGTGGTTTAAGGGAGGGAGTTATACGCGAAGGTTGTGTTCATAGAACACAGTCCTGTACGACGCTCGGTGGGAGGGGGGAATAGGGGATTTTTATTTGTATATATGTATGTTTTTAAGCTCGGCTCTCAACGGGACCTCAATAGTTGGATGTACATCTATTGTTGCTTCGCACTCCAGAAGCATTACCAACAACTACACAACAACATGTATAGATTATGGCTAGTTTGAATATAATGATCTGGAACACTGGTGGAATAAATAATCAACACACACGCAAAAGCGTGCTCACACTGATGAAAAAAGAACAGGTGGACGTGGCTCTGCTAACATTTTAGAGAAAGACATAGATACGTTAGCGGATGAAGTGGATTCCCAAGCTTTTACGGTTCTGCTCTGTTTCAGAACCGGGTGCTTAGTACTCTGCGTTGTTTCAATATCTCTAAAGCTCTGGGAATTACTTTTTATCTTCTCAGCGGTGCAGGCAGAAGGAATTAGGAGGAAAAGGTTATATAACAGCTGTTTAATCAAAGTTAAGAGTGTATACAAATTACAATAAAGAATGCTATAATTGTGATCAAAGACACTATGCCGTAAATGAAAACAACCAGACTAATATTACAGTAAAGAGAATGATAGTTGATAAGTTGTTGATGGTCTTTGTTGTCTGGCTGACAACAAAGCAGTCCGTTTTCCCTCCAAAAAGTTCCTTTGTCCTTTGCCCGCCTTGACTGTGGATGAGATGGTTCGAGGTGTTGTCCTGTCAGTTGGGTGTTCAGAGTGTCCTCTCCCCCTCACCACATCCCATTTTATCTCAAGGCCCAGCGGCTCATTGTGATGACATCATAAGCTGTGGTTTGTCCAATCACCACCTCTCTATGTTTGAATGCAAACGGAGGCGGTCCTTACACAGTCAAATATACTTTCATTTGTTTCATTTAACCTAACAATCTACTTTCATACATTGCATTATTGATTTCATAACATATATATTTGAATTGTAATTGATCACCTAAACACAGAGATTTTATCCTTGAACACATTTCTTATCATAGTGACTTATTTTCACTTTAAGTGAAAACTAACTACCTCAGAATTCTTACCCCAATGTAAATAAGCCTATTCTATTTATATTTTAACTTACATCATCTGATTTTACACAGTTTAATATGGCTTCAGAATTCAAGATTACAAGTACAATATACCAGGAAATAGCTACAGCTTGTTTGGAGCTTAAATTAAGGATTTAAACATACATTTAGTTACAGCAATAGTGAAACTTAAACTTTCTTCCTCAGACTTCTGTCTCTAAGTGTGTGTCATGCATGTCTCCTCTGTGTGTGTGTGTGTGTGTGTGTGTGTGTGTATGTGTGAGTGTGTGTGTGTGTGTGTGTGTGTGTGTGTGTGTGTATGTGTGAGTGTGTGTGTGTGTGTGTGTGTGTGTGTGTGTGTGTGTGTGTGTGTGTGTGTCACAGGAGACTCCAGCGAGATAACATGTTTATGTGACCTTTTGGTCCTTTGTTCCGATCTACAGAGCCCATTGTCTTAAGCTCTTCCTTGGCCTGGCAGATGGCCCTCGGGTTCCTGTCGTAAATAGAATTATTTGACCACTCACTCTATATGTAAATCGACCTCTGTGTGGCCACAATGTCAATCAGTCTCTGTAAACACACACACAATCTATGAACTATAGTTTGAGGGCCAAGTGTTAGTTTGATTTGAAATCCTATCATGATGATCTATGTTCCAGAATCTACCACATTTCCACACTCGGATAGTTTATCTATCCTTAATATGTCAAACATAGATATCAATTTCTACACACTACTATCTAGATAATACTTAAGACATTTTAAATCATATTAGGATAAAATACATATGGTTTGCCACACTCAGATTCTAAAATTCAACCTAACATTCGTTTTCTATATCTCTTTCTTATGTATAATTATAAATTCAATATAACACCTTTATTAGCAGTTTCAGTTTATGTGATCCCGTGTACAGTCTTTAACAACCTGTTTTCGTACCAAGATCAATTTCCATTGGTTTCAACTGTGAGTTGTCAAATTCTGACTTGGAGCAATGAGGAGGGGGGTCAATGTTTTCTAGATTGCCCTGGCCTCCTCTTTATTGCTCAGAGCTGGTGCAGTTCACGACTGCTGGGTGCGACCCCCCATTCTGGGAGGTGGAATTTAGAAAGCAAATTGCCTTTCTTATCACACCCCATCTTCTGTCGAGAACATCTTGACTCGTGTTGATCTCTATTAGGGGGTAGAGCCCCCTGCTGTATTTTCTATTGCTGTCACAGCTATGGGGAGGTCGTCGCTGGCTGCTCAACCCCCGTTGACCCTTGGATTAGTGGAAGAGGTTCGCTTCTCTCCCCCTCCGCCTGGTCGTTGATAGGGGCGATAGCAGCTCCACCCTTTCGCTTGTTGACCCCCTGGTCAATGGTTGAGGCCTTGCGTCTGTTGACAGCCGGAGTTGTTGCTGAGGCCTAGCCGCCTGTCTCCTCGTTGGTTGCCTGTCGTTTCCCTCTGAAGCCTCAAGACCCGGTCACTGCGTTGGCCGGAACTCTCCCGGCCTGAGAGGTAGGCTTCTCCTGGTTCTCTTGGTACCCGCAGTGTTGTGGTTCCCCATGGAACCGCTGGGTAGACACTAGCCAGTGTCCTGGATCAACAGTACCAATGGAGTCCTTGGTCTTCCTCGTACCACACTCTGATGACTGCTGACTCCCCAATCTCCCATCCGTATCCTGCAGTGAGTATATATCGCTTCGGTGGACAGTGCAGGTCACTTCTACAACAACAATTGATTGAGAATCCATACATTTCCTCCCTCAGACTCTCTTTACTGGTCTGAGTTCTGACAACTTTCTTTTCCAAATCATTTATCTATATATTTCATGGCTTCTAGATCATTAATTTTCTAAATTCTGAAAAATTCACATGGCTCTCATTATATTTATGCTGTCAAAACAGTATACTCCCCCACCCTTCGATGTGGAATACACATTCAAACATCGTTACCTTCGTCCTTTGGACAGCTGCACCCCGGCCCGGACGGTCAGCACTGACACATCCACTCTCCCAGTAATCCTGTGTGTATGGCAACAAATCACAGTCCACCTTAAACACACATCTTCCACACTCTCCGCCAGCCTTCATCAAGCCCACGGAGTCCCCCACAAGCCAATCATCAATTGCACATGTTCACACCCTACACAAAGACTAACTTGGCCAATAGCGACCAAACCTATTGAGCTTTATTAATGTACAGAGAATCATGCTTCCCAACACTTTCACCAATCACGACACACCCCCAGCCCCTAAAACCGGGTGTTCAATGGGCGGAGAACAAAAATCCATGAACCAGCTCATGTCCATCCACTTTGTTCCCAGTCCATTTTACAGACATATACTACCCAGTCCTGATGTGTCGAGATCACTCCCAGCTCGCCAGGTACCCTAAGAAAAAATATATAGAAAGAAAGGAAACAGAAAACAAAACATACAAAGAAAAAACCATGCCAAACCAAATAAATGAAAAAATAATCCAAACTTGTGAGCTTTTTCTTTTTTCTTTTCAACTAATTTTTAACCTATCATCTAGAGGCTTATGCACCCCTGTATTAACTAAGAAACAAAAAAGGGAAATCAAATGAATAAACAAAATGAACGCTCCCGGCCTAAGTCAGGAATTAAAAAACTAGAAACAACTATGGGTCTTTTTAATCTCCTATTCATGCACTCCACCCTTTGACCAATCTGAATATTGACCAAGCATGGATAATTTACTGATCACTAATAGTAGTGTC
Source organism: Notolepis coatsorum (assembly GCF_963971535.1). Classification (NCBI taxonomy): domain Eukaryota; kingdom Metazoa; phylum Chordata; class Actinopteri; order Aulopiformes; family Paralepididae; genus Notolepis; species Notolepis coatsorum. Next base: position 46,354,881 of record NC_140182.1, on the reverse strand, counting down.
AATATTAACTGTTTAACATAATTAGATTTTCTTGTTAGTCTGATTAGTTCATGCATTTATCAGTCCCTCATACATCCGTTTTTAGTAACTTCCATTCATAATCTAATCACCTAACCCCTCTATTTATTTTTTATTCTATTTTTATTCTAACCCGGAGCATATATTTTTTTATTCAACCTATTCCATCTGTACCCTAATCAGTTGTATATATTTTTATTCTGCCCGTGGCCTCTGCAGACATGACCTTTGAAAATGACCTTTCACTCCACAGATCCAACAACACTGGCTGTCTCCCCCGGGTTGTGGGACCCGGTGGGTCAGCCGCCTGTGACCGGATGACCCTGGGGTCATCGGGCCCAGAACATGTCCTGGCTGTATGCCATCATCGCCATGGTTCCCTGGAGCCTGTTCGGAGGAGAAAGCCACGTACCTATTTGGTTCAGTCACAGTTCCTTGAGCCCGTTGTTGAGAGGGGCCAGCTACCAGTCCAGACGACGAAGCACACGGCATTGCTCGGTCACGGTTGCCTAACACCGACGCCCGAAACATGATCTCAATAGCTGTCGCTTCTAGTAGCGCAGTCTTTCTTGCCAGTTCTTGTTCCAATCTCTGAGTCTCGTGTGCGGCTAATTCCGACGCCCGAAGCAAGACCCCAATCGCTGTATTATCTATCAGTACATACTTTCTCGCCCATTCTTGCTCCACTCTCCGCGTCTCGTGTGCGGCTTGACCGATCTCCAGCTGTGTCTTCATCAGATCTCGATGAACTGCCTCGTGTTGTTCGAACGCTGTCACAAACGCTCTCTTTTGTCTATAGGACAACGCCTCTTCCCCCATCTCAGCGCTGGCGGATTGACTTCCCATCGCTGGGCCCCGCCTCTCATCTTGGCTCTGGTGCTGAGGGGGTCCTAGACAGGGGGAGCTTGCTGGCTGTGGACACCGTACTTGATACCGACCTTGGTCCTGATCACAGTCCCTCGAGATATGTCCGAGAATCCCGCACGATCAGCACCCAAATGGCAGAGTTCCGGATCCCACCCTGGCCCTCACTGACTGGCTCCTCGTCACCGGGCCACGCCTCCCAGTTTGGGGCTGATGTTGGGGGTGGGGAAAACCTGGGCAAGGGACACTGGTGGGCTGTAGAAACTGTTCACGTATTATTCCATACCTGTTGTCGGTCTCTATTCTCGCCCAGCATCAACTCCCTGGGACTGCTGTAACAACATCGCTCTCCTCTGTTGCTTTCTTTGTCTCTTGGTTAACTGGCAGTCACCTGCAACGGACACTTCAGCGTGGATCGGCTCGGGTAATACAGTTGTCTCTGGGTCGCTCGCTGCAACGACTCCCTGTGGCGGGGTTAAAGACATTATTTCCAGTCCCTCCGTCACACTGGACACTAGAGGGGAGTCGATCACATTCCAGTCAATCAGGTTAACGTCACTGTTCAATTCGGTCAATGTAATGTCTGCAGAGGTTATCGGCATTACCCCACTACGACATTATTTCTTTTTATCACCTTTCGTAATCTCTTTTTCTGTTTCTTAATTTGGGTACGCATTCTATACCGGCCTCCTTTAACTACAAGGTTCTGTAATGGCCTGAATATCTTTGGCCATTTTTTTTTCACTTTTATTGTGACATCTCCAGTCGTTGAAACAGACAGATTGTCTACCCTTTCTATGGTTAGTGCATCTAACCCTCCAGTTGCTCCTATCCGTGTATTTTCCATTCTCACCTTTCTTCAAACACTCGTAATGTCACCGTTTGGAAAGCAAGTTTCTCTGTATTCAAACTATTTTTACCAAACTTGAGTTAATTTCACTCACACTTATATATTGGTGCAAACGGGAATTGATACTTCGCTGTGTGATACTATACCCCCCGACTTTCAACAGTCTCTTTGATTTCCCTGTTGGGGTTCGGAATTGTCAGTGCTGGCCATCCGTCCTGGAGCAGCTGTGAAGAGAGAAGAAAAAAATACACTTAATTATCAGTGACATTTCCCGTTCACAATCCATCATTTATCTTTAAGCATGGAATGTCGGGCATCTCCTATACTAAAATCACTTGAGAGCATTTGTGCAATTTTCGTTTTTGATTTATCAATGACACAGCCTTAATCTTTTTTCAGTTGTCTCCATTGGAAAACCAGAACTCTCAATCCTGTTGTCATGATCCTCCTTAACACAACTCCGGGGAACTTATTTTGCATCAGCCTTCTCCTTCTGTTGGTCAATCAGAAATTTGTTATTTACAGCCTATCATTTCTAAACATCTGTATTGGACATGGTAATTTAGGTGAATAATCTCACTTTTACTCTAATTGTTCTTTGCAAATGACTATGTGTATGTGTAACAATATTTATTTCTGTCCGTGAAAGCCTAACAATGTATTCCGCTCATATTACATTATACATATCAGTAACATACATATTTCGCTTCATAATTTCTCACACAGTTACTATATTTCCCCCGTAACACCTAACCATTTAGGTGTTAAAAACACGCTTCTCACGAGAACAGAAATCAATTTTCAGCGTCTTATGTCACTGAAGTCCCTGTGCATTTAGAACAGTGTCACACAACCCGTTCATAACCACAGGCGCCGACACCATCCCCACATTGAAATCCCTGCCGACCAATGACATCCCACTGGTCAACCTAACTTGTAGCCCACGGCGTCCCCCTCCAGCTTGCAATCCTGGAGCGTGACACCCCGGGCTTCCTACTCAAGGATATCCAAAACTCATTCCACTCACAACCACTGCCACACACATACAGCACCTCAGACACCATTCAACCACCGTAACCACAGTCACCCAAATACACACAACATAACCCAATGCGCGTAGTGTGGCAGCGAGCCTTTGACGAGTGCACGCATAGCGCATCCCCGTTAATGCGCGGTGGCAGACAGCAAGCCCACCCCCGCCACGACGTCTAGCAGTCCCCGTACCCCCGTTAAAATGAAAAATGTGCGCAGTGTGGCAGCGAGCATCGACGAGTCGCACACATAGCGCATCCCCGTCAAGGCGTGGAGGCAGACAGTGAGCTACAACGAACTGTCTACCCACACCCCCATCGCAGGCGCAGCCGAGCAGAGTAAATATGCTCCGACTTACGGCCCACCAACATGAACGCCACACAAAAAATACTGACACAGAGCCCCTGCCTTACCAGCCGGAGCTCGTCCAAACGCAAGGAAAGAAGTACGAGCGCCTCGTCGACCAAAGCGTAGCGCCACTGGTTCAACACGACCGGCCGCCACCCAGGGACCACATCATATGGCCCATATGCAGCTTCGTCAACCTGAACCCGCGTTGCCCCGGGTCAGCAGCGCTACATTTCTCCGTTAAGTCAAGAGACCGGAAGGTGGCTGGATACCTGGAGAGAGCCAGAGAGCACGGCCCCATCGCCGGCCGAGTACGACCCCATTGCCCTAACGCCAGCCAATACCACTACCAGCACTAGAAATTCCCTAAAAATAACAATACAACTGAATATGGAACAACAACATACACTAAACAAGTCCCAAACTCAACCAACTGCCTTTGAACCCTACAGTAAACAGCAATAAACAATATAACTAGCACTACACCGCGTTTGAAACCCATAAAGAAAACAACACATTTATATACAGGCCCAAAATAGGAGAGAAAGAGAGAGCTTTTCGGGGGGGCCGAGGGGGGAAGAAAATATGGAAGAGAGGCGGCGCGGGAACGAGAGCCCTCGTTCATACCACACCACATCACAACATAGTCTGTGCCCATACCCATGAGAGAGGGGGGGAGGTGAGAGGGAGAGGGAAAGAGGGGGGAGGCGAGAGGGAGAGGGGGGAGGAGAGAGAGAGAGAGGGGGGGTGAGAGAGAGAGAGAGGGGGGGTGAGAGAGAGAGAGGGGGGGTAAGAGAAGGAAAGAAAGAGAGGGGGGGGTGAAAGAGAAAGAGAGAGAGAGGGGGTGAGAGAGAGAGAGAGGGGGGGGGGGTGAGAGAAGGAAAGAGAGAGAGGGAGAGGGGGGGGAGAGAGAAGGAAAGAGAGAGAGGGGGTGAGAGAGAGAGAGAGGGGGGGGGGGTGAGAGGAGGAAAGAGAGAGAGGGAGAGGGGTGAGAGAAGGAAAGAGAGAGAGAGGGGGGGGGGTGAGAGAAGGAAAGAGAGAAAGGGAGAGGGGGGGGGGCGAGAGAAGGAAAGAGAGAGAAGGAGAGGGGTGAGAGAAGGAAAGAGAGAGAGAGGGGGGGGGGGGGGGAGAGAAGGGAAGAGAGAGAGGGAGAGGGGGGGGGGCGAGAGAAGGAAAGAGAGAGAAGGAAAGAGAGAGAGGGAGCGAGGGGGGGTGAGAGAAGGAGAGAAAGAGGGGGGGGGGTGAGAGAGAGTGTACGAGGGGGAGGGGGGGCCAAGGCCCCACAATCCACCACCAGATTAAAGCACAACAATCCAATCTCACTTTACCAGTACACTAACCCTCTAATGAAAACGTTTGGTATACTATCATCCCGAGCCCCAAGATGGCGATTTAACACGATGCTGCTTAATAACAAGGAATTCATTACACAAATCAAAGAAGCTCTTACGGTATTCCTACAGATGAATGCGAATTCGGTGCAGGACCCCAGAATATTATGGATGTCGGCAAAGGGAATGATCAAGGATTTCACTGATAGCTTTTCCTCCCAAATACGCAAGAATCGATGCTCAAAACTGGCTGAACTGGAAACGCTTTACTCAACGTTATTTAATTCTTTACAATACAACAACTCGGTTCGACTGGAAAATCAAGTCAATATACTAAAAAAAGAGATTAACGCCATATACAGACAACAATCTGAAATGCAAAAACGGTGGTGTAGTGGTTAACACTGTCGCCTCACAGCAAGAAGGTCCAGGGTTCGATTCCCGCTTGGGGATCAGGTTTCCATGATGCCAGTTACCCAGGTGGGGTATCTCCCAGGCCTTTCTGTGTGGAGTTTGCATGTTCTCCCCGTGCTCGCAAGGGTTTCCCCCCCCCCGATAAGATAAACCCAATGGAAAAACATGCACAACAACAAGATCGCTAACGCTGTGGCGTCCTTGACGAAGACGGACAGGAGCACTTGGATTGGTCCCCTGGCGCGGCTCACGTTGCGCCTGTCTGCTCCCGGCTGCCCTTGGGGACGACGGGATGGGTTAATCGCAGAGACGAATCGCATACATGCATTGCATGCATGCCGATTAATGACCTCTGACCTCTCTCTCCTCTCTAGCACAAGACAACAGCAGTACTCCCAAGGTTCCAAACCAAGTCACCTATTAGCTATGCGATTAAGAGTCAACGCAAAATTTGCAGATATAACTACCATTAGAGCACAACAAGGACTTGTTACAGAACCCAAAGAAATAAACACAACATTCAAAGAATTCTACTCCAACTTATACAAATCAGAAACGACCTTCGATCAAAACAAAATGGACACATATCTTAATCAAATTAACCTCCCTAAACTTTCAGAGGATGACGCTAAACAGTTAGAATCACACTAGATGAACTTAGGGAGGCCATATCTGAAATGCAAAGTGGTAGGGCTCCTGGAAGAGACGGTATCCCACCAGAAATGTACCTCTCTTGTTGGGACATAATTGGTCCCTTATTACTAAATATGATTTTATACTCAGTCAAGGAGGGGAACTTCCATAAGAATGACAATATTGCACTCATAACAGTCCTCCTTAAAAAAGACAAAGACCCCACCGAGTGCGGTAGTTATAGACCTTTAAGCCTCCTCGGAACCGATATCAAACTGTACTCTAAGGTATTAGCCATCAGACTACAAAAGCATATGACGTCTTTAATTCATCCAGATCAAACTGGCTTCATAAGAGGCCGCTTGATCACTGATAACATAAGACGATTACTACACGTACTAGATGCTAACAAGGAAGACAACACACCTAAGGCGATGCTGTCCCTGGATGCAATGAAAGCTTTTGACAGGTTGGAATGGTCGTATCTATGGGCAGTATTAGAAAGGATGGGGTTAGGAAAAGGATTCATTGATATGATTAAAGTATTATACAAAGACCCATCGGCCATGATTACAACAGGCACAATCACCTCCGAAATCTTTCCGGTATCACGTTCTTCCAGACAGGGTTTCCCTCTTAGTCCCGGACTATTCGATCTATCATTAGAGCCTTTAGCACTATATAAAACAATCCCAATCCATAGAACCAATCGTAATCAAGGGCACACAACACAAAATTTGTTTATATGCGGACGACGTAATACTGTTCATGCAAAACCCCAACACCGCATTACCTCATCTTCTCAAGTTGATTGAGGACTTTGGAGATTTATCGGGATTTAGGATAAATTGGCCGAAGTCGGCCTTCCTCCCACTTAACGCCCCTGCAAAAAGAAATATAACCCTCCCAGTAGAGATACGGTAAAACACTTTAGATGCTTGGGAGTTGAAATATTTCCTACCATAAGCCAAACGGTGAAGCACAATTACATAAAAATCCAAAACAAAATCAAATACGACCTTGTCAGGTGGTCAAAACTTAAAAACTCAGTACAGGCACGGATATCAATAGTTTAGATGGACGTCCTACCTACAGTAGAATCAACTTCTTCAGCTCAATGCTACCGTTACCCCCTCCAAAGGGTTACTGGAAAGAATTACACTCCTCCACATACAAATTTATTTGGAATAACAAACCACCACGTATAAAAAGATCCACCGCACAGAGAAACAAAGCAGACGGTGGTATGGCATTTCCAGATTTCTACCACTATTTTAAGGCGTACACTTTAAGACCACTGACAACATGGTTTGATCCCCAAGCATCAGTATCCTGGAGAAATTTAGAAGAAAATATAGTAGCTCCATATAGGCTGAAGGACATAGTATACACCAAATTATCAATTAAGCAATGCGAACGGAAATTTGGCCCCATAATCACTCATGCGATCCGAATATGGCGTGAAACACAAAAAAAATATTCTATCCCACATAAATGGCATAATCATACTCCCTTATTCAATAACAATGCACTCTTGATTGGAAAACAACCTATAAGATTCCCTAGATGGGAAAAGCAAGGCATACACTCATTAGGAGACGTTTTCAACAAACAGGGTTTTTGTAGTTTCGATGAAATACGCAAAAAATGTAATCTCACCAAGTCCACATATTATTTTTACGCACAGTTATTGGCATGTTTGAAGGCTCACAGTGTTCCATTAACGATACCAATTGCACACCACAGATACCACAAATTTTTTTATGAAAGAGAGACATCGAGAGGTTTTGTATCAGATTTTTATCATCAATTACTAACGGCCTCGTATGAAACCCTCCACCTAGACTCTATTTGGAGGAGGGATATACCCAGTGGCGGCTCTACCACTAGGGGCGCTAGGGCGCCGACCCACCTGCTGGCCAGCTGCTGTTAAATCAGAGAAGAAGAGAATAAAACTTTTTCGTTTTTGTGTTTTATAGCCCTATAAATAATATAAACATGTTTAAAATTAATAATATTTACTCATTTTAAGTATGTTTGTATTTCCAATGCACAATATAACGTTATTATCTAAATAAAAAAAACACCGTTTTCCAGAGCAGGAAGTGACATCACGTTTTTTTTATTTTTTTTATTTTTTCGTATTTCTCGGGGGCAATACGCGATAGCGCTCTGCGTGCGCGTCACAGTTTGATCGCTGTCTCCGTCACAGCCAATCAGTGCATACGGCGTTGTGCGTTGAAATATGACTATTATGTTGGAATCCGAGCGCGATTTGAAGCGGTCTAGCCAGCAGCGTGAACTTCCGTGAAGGATTTTCCATAGCCGCATTTCGCGGAGACGCTCTCTGATTGGCCGACGCCAGTATTTCTTTCCATGGCAGAATTTCACAGAGACGATCTCTGATTGGCCGAATCCAATTTCTAGCTTCTCGCTTGGTTGAGATAGTTGTGTTGTTGTGAGATGCATGCAGCTGTTTGTCTTAGACGTGCCGTGCCGTGACTGCAAGTTCTTAAGCTTAGGCACTCTTTCAAAGTTGGTTAAGGTTAGAGTTTGTCTTAGAGCATGGCGATAGAACGCCAGGTAGTTTTGCAGTCTGTTCGAGCGGAAATGGACAAAGGAATGTACTCGTTGAGTGTTGTGGCAACGAGCTCAGCTGAGCTAACACTTGGCTAACTGCTAACTTGGCCCTGGACGTTTCAACTAAACAGTGAGTCTGTCTCTCTCTCTCTCTCTCTCTCTCTCTGTATCTGTATCAATCTTGGATGCAATAATAACGTTACTTACCACACTGACTATCTCGATGGCTCATTGATTTAACTACTGCAGCTCTCTCGGATTGAAAATACGTGGATTATGGCTTGTTCAATATCGTCTATGTTTGAATGAATGAAAACTTTATTAACAGATTGCAGAATGGGTACAATACAGTACGGCTCAATACACACAATTGTTAAGGGGATGCAGACCAGAGAAAGACGTTTGTCTTGTTTACATCAGGGTCCCAGATTTTCGATTCATATCGATAGTTTAATAGCTAGCCTTGGCTCGTTTAACAATATGCAAAATATGTGTACAGCCCTGTACTCATACTGAAGTTATTCTTGGTATATAATAGGTCTGATTGTGTAACGAATCGATTCCACGTCGCGCTGTGTGTGAGAGAGGGAGAGATCTGCCTGTGTTTGTAGACGGGCGAGTTTTGTTTCTAACTTTTCTATTTATATATTGTGTTTCAAGTTGTGAATTGGAGTCTAGACTATACTTTATTTGACTGGTTGTGTGTTGTTGTAGTAACAGCTGAGCGACTCGTTCATAAGAGCCGATTCATTGCCGTGAGCGTGAGTCGAATCGCTCACGTCTGGCAATGAGTGTTGCGTGGTACTGTACTGTACATGTTTGCATTTTGCAAAATGTTTGGTATAGCGCCCCCTAGTGGCGAATACCGACCGGCCGCCACTGGATATACCAGACCTGGAAATAGATTTTGAGTGGCAAGAAGCCTGGGCAAATGTTCGACTTGCATCAAGGAACCCGGACCATCAACAAATCAATCTTAACTATATCCATAGGACATACTTGACTCCTATAATACTGAACAGAATGGGTCTTAAACAAGACTCCAAATGCTCCTTATGTACAAATGGGGACGAGGGGACATTTATGCACATGTACTGGGACTGCCCACCAGTTAAAATATTCTGGAAAGAGGTGACCCAGCAATTATCAAATCTCTTAACTCTGAATATACCTGTACACCCCTCTGTATTACTGCTGAATGATGTTTTTGAGAATGCAGTACATCCACAGCTAAAGAGATTGGTTTTTTTATCGGGTATCACAGTGGCTAAAAAGCTGATAGCATCACGATGGTTCCAACCGGAAAAAATCTGCCGAAAGGTCTGGATTATTACATATCTCGATGTGATTTATCAAGAAATATCTACAGCAAGAATTTTGGGTCTCAATGAATCAAAAATGAAAATGTGGTTAGAAGTGGTGGAGATAATAAAAGCTAGTGTCTGGTTAGGAGCGTGGGATAATGGATGGATTATCCAATGGGGGGTCCGGGAGGGGGGGGTACGAGCTAGAGCATATGTGTGTAGGGTAGTAGATAGCAGGTATTGGGGGTATATCCTGTATAAGACATTTAACTATATGGTGATTTCATTGGATGTGCACTGTTAATAATGCTTGTATATCTTATCGTGTGTTGTCATGTTTGTTTATATGTTTGTTTAAAAAATAATAAAAAAATAAAACACAAAAAGAATAGTTTCTGATTCAACGTTCTTATTTCCTACTTATTGTTTCTAAAAATAATTGTACACGTCTTCAACAATACATGGTCCATCTGTTAACACACTCATCCTGGACGCTGACTCTCACTGTCGTGTTATTTTATTCTGATTAGTATATCCTAGTGTCTGTTTGATTACCTCAGCTCAGTTGCACAGACCTGGCCTATTACTACTTCTATGCTATTTTGAATTGTATACTATGTCTATTGTGCTTTTTATTTAAGTTAGTTTATATTTCCTAATTTTCTTTTATTTCACTTGCGTTGTACTTACCTCTCTTTTCCTGTGCACTCTTTCCATCAGCTCCCACCAGGCAAACGGGGTCAGCGACAAACCTTCTTGATTTTTTCTATTTCCATAAACTTATCACTGTCTCCTGTTTCTTCACTTATGTGTGTCAAATCTCAAGTGGCCTTACTCTCTGTGTGTTTCTCTCCTGCCATTAAACATTTTCAGTCAATATGATTATAGTTAGCCCGTTTTGCGCTAACCTAATTGCAGGAAGGCTTTTTGCATTTTTCATCCCACAAGCTTTTTTGAATTCGTATTCACTTTGTCTGGTGGATTAGTAGTTCAGAGCTATGAGTCTGGAGATGTCACTATTTGGTGTTGATAGTGTCCTCAACACCCCATTGCAATTTCTGTGTTTCACTCTCTTCACCTCCATTTCTTTGTGTTCACTCTTTCAGTGAGTCTTTCCTCACAGTGATTTTTATGGCTCCTGTAATCGTGAATGTGCCTGCCTTAGGTTGCCGCTGGTTTTTCTCCGTGCAGTCTTACCCGTCTTTGGCTATATAATGAATTAATTCATTATCATTCTTCCATACCGGCCTGTTTTCAGCGTACCCGGTGGGACCGCGTCGCTTGTTGAGGGGAGGCATATTTGCGCGCTGCCATTGCTGAGTTTCGCCGTCGACTAAAGACTCACTTCTTCAACCATTATCTGAAATGATTAAAAAAAAAGAAAAAAAAACCTGCTAACCTTACTGTCATGCACTTGTCCTAATAAACTAACCTACACTGTAACACGCAACACTTGATGAACATTGTTACTCAGCTGATAGAGTTGTACCCTTCTTGCTGTCTTGTCGTACAGAACTTGTAAGTCGCTTTGGATAAAAGCGTCAGCTAAATGACTAAATGTAAATGTAAATGTAAATGAGTTAATGGCCTGTTTTGACATTGTCCGAGTTGAGATTTTTCACCATTTTTTCTTTTGCTCCAGAACTGTGATGTAGTCTCTAAGTAGGCTTCTCCTATTTCCTTTTCAAATTACTGTTCAGATTGTTTTTCAGATACTTCCTTTGTTCTCGGCAGAAGAAGAAAAAATGTAATTCCTAATTTGTGTGTGCATATGTACGTATGTATGTATGCATGTTTTTATATTGCTTCTAATATAGTTCTTGTCTCTCTTACACAAGCCTTCAGTTAGGTGACCTTGTTGTTGTCTGTATTCGCTGTCTCTTGATCTGTTATATTTTTTACCTTTTTTTACTCGATGGACGTTTGTTACAGACTCTGTTCTCCCGGCGAGACGCTGTGAAGCAGAACAAGGCAAAAAGAGATTTTTTTTACTATATATACAACTGTAATTTCAGATACAATTTCTTCTAAATTTAGCATAAATGTTGTTCTTTTAACAATATTTTTATTGAGAGAATTTGTGATAGAAATATAAAGATACTGGTTTGTTTTCGTTGTCGTCTTCTTGTTCATATAGCATGCTGGTTCGTTCTGAACCTGGATTTCGTTCCCTATTTTCTAAACTAATCTAAGATACTTTTAGTCCACTGGCCACTTCCACCGGTATTTTCTCAGAAAAAGAACAAATTATTCACATGTTTTGGTTATTCATAACATTCCTAATATAGTCTCTCACTTTTTGCCCATGGAATTTTGTGTGCAATCTTGCATTGTCGCCGTAACTTTGGCAGGTTATAGGACCTCGTCCATTTCCCAATGTGGCTCCCCTTACCCTGTTTCAGAAACCATTCACTGGCCTCTTCAAGGTTAGAATGATTTAGCATAAATTATTTGGACACATCTGCATTTCTTCTGTGTCTATTAGTCATCATAATTTTGACAGGTTATAAGCATCCGGATTTATCAACCGTCCCTTTTGAACTATATATCCTCTCTTTGACTCTGTCTAGTTCAGAGTCAACATGACCACAAAAGCCATTGTGGTGACAATTTTTTCTCTCTCCCATCTGTGCAGCTTGGCCAGGCTGCACAGGTTGGAGACATCAAAATTGTCCACCATACCATCCTCTCTTACATTTCCTTACTGCCACAGCAAGAGTAGATCAGAAACACTGTAGCAAAAAGGAAAATCCATGATTGGTAGTTTGCACAACGGGCTACTACCTTACACAAGTATCTATATTTCCCTACTGGGAATATTTTGCGCTGGTTTCAAGAAGAATTCAGACTGGAGATGGTTTTCAGAGGCAATGGCTCAGTTGATGAAGAAGGTGATTTAATTCAGCATATAAGCATAGGTTACACAGCAACAGTGGTCCATCCTGACACAGACAACTTGGTTCTGTCGAGTGTGTGTCTCAGTTCAATATGACTGCCTTATATATTATGTGCTCAACCCAAATCTAATACTGTTCTGTAATTTGCTACCACTACTGGCCAACTGGATGGGTGGGTTTCTGATGGTGGCTGAAAGTGTGTGGGACGTCAATCAATTGGTCATGGGGTGTGTTTGATCAGATTGCTCTAAAAACCTGTTTGTCCTGTGTTGGTTCAGACATTGGTCTCTTGGGAGGACGCATGGAACAGAGTGTGTGTGTGTGTGTGTGTGTGTGTGTGTGTGTGTGTGTGTGTGTGTGTGTGTGTGTGTGTGTGTGTGTGTGTGTGTGTGTGTGTGTGTGTGTGTGCGTGTGTGCGTGTGTGTGTGTGTGTGTGTGTGTGTGTGTGTGTGTGTGTGTGTGTGTGTGTGTGTGTGTGTGAAACTAGTGTGTGACTGATTAGGTCAGTCTGGGGGATTGTGTCCTCCAGCCGATGGGGTGTGGCAAGTTAACAACATAGTATGTCTTTCTTAGGCTGGAGACAAATGTGTCTAAAGTCCACATATTAATATTATTTATCTAGCTAGTTTTAATTTAATCTTAAATCAATGGCCCTATGAACATAAATTGTTACTTCAGTGGCCTGCTAACATGCTAGCTATCCAGGCTAGCATCCCTATAGGAGCGGAGCTGATTCCACGTGTGGGCGGCTAGCATACAAGCTAACCAAGCTACCGTCCTCACTGCACGTGTGCTTTTAGCACACCGGCTAGCTAGCCAGCCCAGCATTGTGGTAGTCACTTTCTTCCGCTGCTTACTCATCCTTCAAGACGGTAATACCTGACTTCTCTATACGGTACTGTTGCAATCACGAACATGATTACGGCCTAATTGAATGTAATTCAGACGCCCTATACTCTTATCAGTTTTTTCATTATTATTTATCTCTGGCCCTTTTTTATCATCCAACACTTGAGCTGTCCAGTAAACGGCGCGAGGACTGTTACGTTTGTTTATTATCTTTATTCGACTCTAACCGGGCGGGATGAAGATCACAGTCTTCACCCAAACAGACTGAATATGCTTATGATCCGTCCATTCGAGGGGATTGTTCCCCTTTGCAACGAACTGTATGCGAGTGGCAGGTCGAGGCGATCCTACCGCTGAGGACAATGTTATGCATTTAACTCTCCTTCTTGTCATAACAGAATACAAGTATGTCGCCGGCGCTGCGCAGCCTCAACGTGGACTGCACGGTAATGATCGGGGTTTGTTTCCACAATGGTGTTATTTCGACATGTGTTAAGAGTACGTCACTTTAATCAAGTTCAGTTCGCACGAACTATGTTTCATGTGCCTTTTTCGTATGAATAATATTCTATGCACTGAATTCTATATAGACGTAGATTGATACTCTCTGTTGAGAGACGGGGGAATCCCCATATTCCTAATTTGTTACAATATACAATTCTGGTTAGAATGGTAAAGTTACATAATGTGGTCCTGGTTGCTGTGACCCGGTCACAGTGCCAGGTGATGTTTGATCAACATCGGACAAGATATTTGAGGGGGGGGGGGGGGGGGTGAGGGAGGGACACACACAGGTTTTTTTGTTTTTTATTTCTTTTTGCTCGCTCTATTGTATGTCTGCTCTCACCCAACAGGTCCTCAACGGGGGTTGTGTATATATTGTAGTGCTCTACTTCAGGGGAATAACGTTCAATCATACTGCAACCTGGTTGGACTATGGCTAACTTAAACATCTTGATCTGGAATTCAGGGGGGCTGAATATTCAACATAAGCGCACAAGTGTACTTACATGGATGAAAAGACAGGAGGTCGATGTGGCTTTGCTGAGTGTAATGTCCACACTTGGACTATTAGTAATTATAATAAGCACGCAGGAGTCAGTAGGCTGTGTTGTTATTCCTCCATCTTTATTCCATCCTCCAAGAACATCAACATCATGCTCGCTTCACTCGTGTACATCCACTCTGGACACACTTCCTAGTTCTTGCCTCTAGCCTCTTGTGCCTATTGTGCCGCCTAACGGTGGCGGTGGTAATAACCTAGTATTAACAATAATACTAACCATGCAGAACACAACATCTCCCTTTTTCTCATAAGGTTAGTACTCTACTCACAGCAGATAGGAATGGGAATGAAAACGTCTCAACCAATTGAATCAACCCAAAATCAAAAACGTAAATTGACAGTCTACTCTACGCTGTCGCCTGGCAGACCTACTGGTCTCTGTCCCTAGGCCTGCTCTCCTGAACCCTGCACTACATAATCCTTAAACCATACCGGGGGGTTTCTATCCCGTCTGACTCCCTGGATCCGGTTCTCTGACAACTGGTGGCTCTTGCCCAACGTCTGCTGGCCACATTGCGTTTTCTGGATAAAGGGTCAGGTGGGAGGCATTCTACTTCTTTCCGTCACTCAGAATGTAAGTGCCAGGCCCTATCTGTTTCTGGACGGACAGCGGGTCTGTGAAACGTGCATCAGCCTTGTGCACGTGCATCTGCTTGCAAACGCGGACCCTATCTCCACACTTGAACCGCGGTCTCTCCGCTCCTCTCTTGGCGTCGGCATAGATTTTCATTGCTGTCTGTCTGTCTCTCACGGTCTTCCGGACTTCCGCATGCGCTTCCAACTTCTGGGGTGGCAGGATGGTCAATTTGGTCCGCATCTTCCTTCCTCTGAGTAGCTCGAATGGAGAGACGCCTGTAGTCGCGTGTGGTGTAGCTCTGTAGTTGTGTAGGAAGGAGGTCACCTCTCGTTTCCATGGCATCTGCCGCTTCTCTGCGCCCTGAATGCATTCCTTAATGCAGCGGTTCACGCGTTCAACGGCGCCGTTTGCGCGAGGATAATAGACACTAGACCTGACATGTTTAATGCCTCGCTCCTTGAGGAATAGCGCGAAAGAGGATGAACAAAACTGGGGCCCATTGTCACTTACCAGGGTAGTAGGATTCCCTTCTCTGGAAAATACAGTAGTGAGAAACGAAATCACGTTATCTGTGGTCACCTGAGACGTAAATGCCACCTCTGGCCACTTGGAAAAGTAATCGACCATTGTTATAGCAAAACGACAGTCGTGTGTACCTATTTCGAACGGGCCCATAATGTTCAAGCTTCTTTAATAGTTGTCATACAGAAGTACAGAATACTTTCATACAAAATGCTTCTTACTGTTACGCTCCAGAGACTGTGCTAGACAAGATAGTATCAAATAACATAGTATAGCATGTAAATTAGAAGTAGAAAATGAGGTCACAGTGTTCAGTATAGACATATGTACAATGTTCGATGCAGAATAGACGTAACTGAGTTACCATATAATATACAATACTATGCAGTGTACTAATATACAATACTATATAGTGCAAAGCAGAAATGGGATGAGGTACAATTTAGGTACAATTTACAGTAAGGTGTACGAGTTGTAGTGCAATCCTTTATCAATAAATATAAATATAAAGTGTGGGGAGTGGGTGCTACAGTGTGTTTGTTTAAAGTGAGTGTGTGCTATAAAGTGTGGGGAGTGGGTGCTACAGTGTGTTTGTTTAAAGTGAGTGTGTGCGTGTGGATGTGTGTGCTATGTGCGTTTGATGGTTGTTGTGTAGTGTTCATTGTTCGTTGAGCAGCCTGATGGCCTGGGGATAGAAGCTTCTTCTGAGTCTTTCTGTGCTCGCCTTGAGACTCCGGTATCGCTTGCCTGACCGCAGCAGTTCAAAGAGGCAGTTGTTCGGGTGACTGGAGTCTTTAATGATTCTCTTAGCCTTGCCCCTGCACCGCTTGTTGTAAATGTTCTGGAGGGTGGGGAGCCCCCCTCCAATTGTGCGTTCGGCTGAACGTGTCACTCTTTGTAGTCTGCTTCGGTCTTGTGCAGTGCTATTCCCAAACCAGGAGGTGATGTTGCCAGTCAGGATGCTCTCTATTGTACATGAGTAGAAGTTCTTAAGGAACTTCTGACTGACTTGGAACTTCCTTATGCGCCTGAGGAAGTAGAGGCGTTGTCGTGCCTTCTTCACAACACTGTCAATGTGTGTGGTCCATGTCAAGTCCTCGGATATGTAGGCTCCGAGGTACTTAAAGCTGTTCACTCTCTCAACCGGTGCCCCGTCGATGCTGAGGGGGCTGTAGTCCTTGACCCCCGACCTCCTGAAGTCCACAATCATCTCCTTTGTTTTGCTGACGTTCAGGGAGAGGCTGTTTTCCTGGCACCATCCCGCCAGGACCTTGACCTCTTCCAGGTAGGCCCTCTCGTCGTTGGCAGAGATCAGGCCCACCACCACTGTGTCGTCAGCAAATTTGATGATTGTGTTGCTACTCCGCTGAGCCACACAGTCGTGTGTGTACAGGGAGTAGAGGAGGGGACTCAGAACACAGCCCTGGGGGGCCCCTATGTTGAGGGTGATGGATGAGGAGGTGCAGTTGCCTGCTCTCACCACCTGGGGTCTGCCCGTCAGGAAGTCCAAGACCCACTGGCAGAGGTCATAGTTCAAGCCCAGGTCCCTGAGCTTGGCTATGAGTTTGGAGGGGACTATGGTATTGAATGCTGAGCTGTAGTCGATGAACAGCATTCTCACATAGTTCCCCTGCCTCTTGTCCAGGTGTGATGCTGCTGTGTGCAGCACATGGGATATGGCGTCCTCCGTGGACCTGTTGGGGCGGTATGCAAATTGCAGGGGGTCCATGTTGATGGGGAGGGAGGAGCAGATGTAGCCCTTTACTAGCTTCTCAAAGCACTTCATGGCTATGGAGGTGAGAGCTACAGGGCGGTAGTCGTTGAGGCAAGCAGGCTTGGATTTTTTGGGTACAGGGATAATAGTGGACTTCTTCAGGCAGGTGGGGATGACAGCCTGTTCTAAGGACAGGTTAAATATGTCAGTGAATACCGGGGCCAGTTGGTCGGCACAGACTTTTAGGACGCGGCCGGGGATGCCGTCCGGTCCTGCTGCCTTCCTGATATTCACTTTTTTAAAGGTCCGCCTCACCTCATGCTCTGTTACCCTGAACACTGAGTCTCCATCAGCAGCAGACCCCCCCCCCCCCCCCCCCCCCATTGCCGTGGCTTGTGGGCTGGTGTTGTTATTACCAGCATCAAACCTCGCATAGAAGGTATTGAGGTCATTTGCTAAGGAGATGTCACTGTTCAGTTTGAGGGAGGTGCCTTTGTAGTCTGTCATCGTTTTGAGCCCCTGCCACATAGCTCTGGAGTCAGCCTGTTCAAACTGGAGTTCAATTTTATCCCTGTAGCGCCGTTTTGCCTCTGTTACTGTCCTCCTTACGTTGTATCGCGCCACCTTGTGGTCATTCATGTTGCCTACCACCAGGCTGTCGTTGTATGCTTTGGTGCGCGCTTTCAGAGCTTCACGGACGGATTTGTCTACCCAGGGTTTTTGATTTGGGTAAACTCTAATTGTGGTAGTGGGGATTGTTTCTTCCACCAAAGTACGAACAAAGTCCAGCACTGTCTCCGTGTAGACATTAATGTTATCTGTGTCGCGGAACACGCTCCAGTCTGTGCACTCAAGCACAGCTTGGAGCGTCTCCACTGACTCCAGATCCCATTTCTGCACCTCTCGCGAGACTACAGGAGTGCTCTTGATTCTTTGTTTATATTTTGGTGAAAGAAAGATGGCCGCGTGATCAGACTTACCAAAGCCACTAGCAGAATGAGCCTTGTATCCACCCTTGAATTGCGTGTAACAGTGGTCTAAAATGTTACCGCCTCTGGTGTTACAAGTCACATGCTGATAGAAGTCAGGCAAAACCTTTCTCAGATTGGCGCTATTGAAATCACCCACTACTACAATGGCGGCGTTAACGTTCGCTGCTTGGATTCTATTTACTTCGTCGTGGAGCTTCGAGAGCGCGGCACTATTGCTGGCTTGCGGTGGAATATACACTCCGACCAGAATGATCGCCGTTAATTCCCTCGGGAGGAAGAAAGGACGACACTTGATGGTTATATATTCCAGGTTGGGGCAGCAGTGGTTCGATAATTCCTTCACGTTGGCTGGATCGCTCCAATTGTTGTTCAACATGAAGGCGATACCTCCTCCACGCTGTTTGCCGGACTCTGCTGTTCTATCCTTGCGGTGGATGAAGAAGTGATCGGCCGGTTGGATGGCGTGATCTGGGATTCCTGGCGACAGCCACGTTTCAATGAAGCAGAGAACATTGCAGTCTCTAACGTCTCTCTGGAATTGAATCCTTGCTCGGATGTCGTCCAGTTTATTGTCAATTGATTGTACATTGGCTAGCAATATACTGGGTAGTGGCGTTCGGTGTCGTCTGGTTCTCAGTCTATTACGGATCCCAGCTCTCTTCCCTCTCCGCCTGATGATTCCTTTGTTCCTGGGGTCGGAATCTGGTCCCATTGTCCTCAGGATCTCCACAGGCCATTGCTGCGGTTCAGAAAGCTGATCCAGGGAGTAATCTAGTCGGTAAATTTCCCGTAATCCGATGTCTATAAGTGACTGACGGTCATACACATTAAATGCACCTACTGTTGGTACAGACAAAACTCTTAAAACTATAAATATTAACAAAAGTAAGCACAGTCTCGATGGAGCGCACAGACAGGCGGCCGGACGTAGCAGCGCCATCTTTCATGTCTATGGCAACCTTTTGGAAGGGCGCGTCTGGCATCTCAACCGGCTGCAGCGGAGCAGGGCGGGTCCTGGCAGTTTTATCACTGTTCTGGCAAGCAACACATGACTTTATGATATTACTCACTTCATTGTCCATTGACGGCCACCAGTACAACTCATGTAGCCGTTGCTTGGTGCGGACAATCCCCTGGTGGCTCTCGTGAGCCAAATGGATCAGTCTGGGGCGCAGGGAGCAGGGCACAACCAAGCGGCTTCCCAGCATGACGTATGCATTCTCCACTGAAAGTTCATCTTGAATGGGGAAGTAGGCTGCCAGCCCAGGTGTAACGGCCTTCCTAGCTCTAGGCCAACGCCGCGCAATCTGTGCACGTAGAGCCCTCAACTCTGGGCACGCCTCACACGCAGAGAGAGTGCGGGAAGCAAACGCGACAGGGCGCTCCGCATTGTCAGGTTGCAGCTGTGTCAACACTGCCCCAAGTCCATAGTCCGACGCATCAGTGGACACAAATGTAGGCAGAGCAGGATAAAAAAATGCCAGAGCTTGGCTACTCGCCAGGGTCATCTTCAGAGTGGTGAAGCTCTTCTCAGCAGCTTCAGTCCATGTGAATACAGCATCCGGCCCAGTCCTCAGGAGCTCCCTGAGAGGCTCAACGATGGCGGCATAGTTAAGAATGAACTTACTAAACCAACCAGCCAGACCTAGGAGAGAGCGCAGGGCAGTCATATCCTGTGGGGCGGGTGCGTCGCATCACCTCCGGGTCCGGCCGGAGCCCATCTTTGGAGATCACGTGTCCTAGGAACGGGAGGTTGGGCTGGCTGAAGACACACTTCTGCATGTTCAACTGGAGGCGGACGTCGTTCAGGCGGTGTAGGACACCTCGCAGGTTGGCATCATGTTCTGCCTTGTCCTTGCCATAAACCACTATGTCGTCCAAGTAGTTCTGGCAGCCTGGTTGTCCCTCCAGGATGGTCTTCATCATCTTCTGAAATGCGCTTGGCGCAGAGGCAAGTCCAAAGGGAACTCTAGTGTACCTAAACAGTCCCTCATGTGAAATGAACGCAGTCAGGTTTCTACTGTCTGGGTGTAGCGGTAACTGGTGGTATGCTGAAGCAAGATCACACTGTGAAAACACTGTAGCCCCTCGCATCTCATTAAACAATTCCTCCATATGTGGCAGGGGATAGCTATCCATTATAACTGCCTTATTGGGCTCCCTCAAGTCTACACACAAACGGATGCCCCCTAACTTCTTTCGGCCGACTACAAGGGCCGATACTCAGGGTGATGCATCCACTTTCTCTATCACCCCTGCCTGCAGCAGCTTCTGTATTTCAGCTGAGACTTCATCACGCACACTCAATGGTAATCTACGCAGCTTCTGCTGCACTGCCTTCACTCTGTCATCGATTTCCACTTTATGGATGAACCCCTTAACACATCCCACTGGTTCAGCTGTAGTGGGAGCAGCCTGTGTCTCCTGCACTTGGACATTCTTAGAAAGCACTGAGCCCCCTACAATATGACAGTCCAGCGACCTAACCAAGTCCATTCCTAACAACGGGGATCCACTTTTGACAATGTAGAACGTTGCAGGGACAGACACTCCATCACGGGAGTGAACCTAATCCTAGGCTCAGTTAACTTGCAATCTGTGAAGTATTTCTGACATAGCGCCTCTGGCAAAATTGACACACTCGAACTTGTATCTACTAGTAGATCAACACTACATTTGCATCCAGGAGGTGCCTCAATATCTACAGTACAGAATATTTTGTTAGCAGACATACTGTCAGATTCCATATTACAAATGGTCAACTCGGGCACAGTTACCTCACTCACATTATTAGTATTGGATTTACAGACTCTGGAGAAATGTCCCGTTTTACCACATGCATTGCAAGTTGATTTCACAGCTGGACACGTAGGAGAGTTTGCAAAGTGGCTTGAGGAGTCACACCGGAAACAGCGGCGCTGCTGCCCCGATGCAGTTGTGTCAGTAGAAGCAGTCCCTGAGCTCCCAATTCCAGCCCTGTAGTTCAATGCCTTCCCCTGGCGGCGGCGCTGTGTCCCCATGATTGCCTGGACCGGAGTCCCTTGAGCAGTAGGCTGCGCCCATTGTGACTGCGCCCCGCTCAATAGGGCAGAGCTCTGAACAGCAGACTCGAACTGGCATGCTAGTGTAATAGCTGTTGTAAGTGTCAGATTCTCCTCCAGCAAAAGCCTGTCCTTAATCACAGTGAGGGTGGCACGTTCGATCAGCTGATCACGTATCATCTCAGATTCCATCCCCCCGAACTGGCATGTCGCGGCTAGTTCACGTAATGCAGAAATATATTGCGTCACACTTTCATCCGGTCTCTGCGCGCGCTGTCTGAATCTATGGCGCGCTGTCACCGTGTTCACTTTAGGGGAAAATTGCCGGTCGAGAGCCGCCATTGCGTGCGCATAAGTAGTGCCTACTTCTGGTAGTGTGTAAAACAGTCTCTGGCCCTCACTTCCAAGACAGTGTAGCAGTATCGCCAATCTCCTCGCATCCGGCCATGCATCCCCCGTAGCATTAATCACCCTCAGGTCATTCTCGAAGATTCTTTTCCAAGTAGCAAATGGTATTGCAGTCTCCCCCACGTCAGGAAGGAACGGAGCCGGCGCGGGTACCGAAACCGACATCGTCGCCAATTTGTAATGTCCACACTTGGACTATTAGTAATTATAATAAGCACGCAGGAGTCAGTAGGCTGTGTTGTTATTCCTCCGTCTTTATTCCATCCTCCAAGAACATCAACATCATGCTCGATTCACTCGCGTACATCCACTCTGGACACACTTCCTAGTTCTTCTAGCCTCTAGCCTCTTGTGCCTATTGTGCCGCCTAACGGTGGCGGTGGTAATAACCTAGTATTAACAATAATACTAACCATGCAGAACACAACACTGAGTGAAACGCATCTTTTAAAGGCTGACAGTGCTAAACTTGCAAACAAATTTTTTCATAATATAGGCTCCTCCTCTTTTAGCACTAGATCCCGGGGGGTAGCCATAGTGGCTAAGCGGAAACTGAATATTAAACTATTGGACGTGTGGTCGGATGCTGAAGGACGAATCACTATAGCGAAAATCGAATACACTAACAGGAAAATTGCTCTTATGGCTGCATACGCCCCTAATGTGTATGACGCACAATTTTATACTGCACTCACTACAGAGATGCTGAAACTACCTGAGTACTCATTCATAGTGGGTGCTGATTTCAATGCCATGTGGGATCCACTGATTGATAAATCCGGAGATGCTGTAACCCACGATCGAAAGCAGGCATCCGCGGCCCTACGTGGCTGGTCTAAAGACACAGGGGTTATGGATATGTGGCGGGTACTCAACCCAACCTTGCAAGACTACTCTTTCTTCTCCGGGAGACATAAAACATTCTCCAGAATTGATTATGTCTTCTCCTCCCCTAGGCTGTTTGACATTTTGACGTTGACTTGAAGCCCATTGCACTGTCAGACCACAAATACATCCTCCTTAAGGGTTCACTCAGCAAAATGACGTCTCGTGCCCCTAGATGGCGCTTTAACTCAACACTACTGAAGAACGAGGAATTTAATCTACAATTTAAAGAGAAGCTCATTGAATTCGTGCAGTTTAATGCTGATTCGATACAGGACCCCAGAACTTTGTGGAATGCGGTCAAGGTTTATTAGGAGTAATACCACGCTATTTGCTTCCAATCTCCGCAAGGGGCGTCTCTCCAAGTTGGTGGAATTGGAGGAGCTGCATAAAACAATGTCCTCTATGCAGTGCAAATATTCTGACTGACTGGAGCTCCAAATTAAAGTAGTGAAAAAGGAGATTAACTCCATTCTAAGACAACAGTCTGAATTTCAAATGTACAGAACAAGACAACACTATTACTTTCATGGCTCTAGACCAAGTCACCTACTGGCTATGAGGATACGGGCCAGTGATCAATTTGCGGATATCCCTGCCATTAAGAACCAACAGGGGGAGATAACCACCAACCCCAAAAAAATCAATGATACATTTTGCTCATTCGGAAGTGGTCTTTGATCACGCCAAGCTGGAGGACTATTTTAGTCAAATTAACCTACCACAAATCTCAGAGGAGGACGCAAAGCGGTTAGCTGAACCTATCACACTAGATGAACTCAGGGAAGCAATTGCGGACATGCAGCAGGGCAAGGCTCCTGGTTTGGACGGCATTCCACCGGAACTCTATACCGCGTTTTGGGATATACTTGGTCCCTTATTACTTTCAATGATTTTAGACTCAGTCGAGGAGGGCAATTTTTCCAGGGATGTCAATATGGCGCTTATATCTGTTCTACTCAAGAAAGATAAGGACCCCACTGAATGTGGCAGCTATAGACCCTTAAGTCTCCTCGGAGCCGATCTCAAGCTATATGCTAAGGTGCTAGCCATCCGACTTCAAAAGCATATGACGTTTCTGGTTAACCCCGATCAGACTGGCTTTATAAGAGGCCGACTGGTCACGGATAATATCAGACGGTTACTACACGTGATTGACGCCAGTAAGGATGTTGCAACCCCTACGGCCGTCATGTCCTTAGACGCGATGAAGGCCTTTGACAGACTGGAGTGGTCGTATTTATGAGCAGTACTAGGAAGGATGGGATTGGGCGAGGGTTTCATTCACATGATCAAAGTTCTCTACACAGGCCCGTCTGCCATGATCTTGACAGGGAAGCTTTGCTCACCACTATTCGCTGTTTCGCGCTCTTCTAGACAGGGTTGTCCTCTTAGCCCAGGACTCTTTGCTCTTTCACTTGAACCCATAGCGCAGTACATAAGGCAATCACGAGTTATATCCCCTGTGTCAATTAAGGGCACACATCACCATATCAGCTTATACACGGATGATGTACTCCTATGTATGCAGAACCCGGCCGTCTCTCTGCCCTACCTTCTCCAAGTAATAGATGACTTTGGCAGCCTATCTGGATTTAAGATCAACTGGCCAAAATCAGCCTTCCTTCCACTCAACGAGGCTGCGAAGGCAACCCTCCTTCCAGCAAATATTCTCATGGTAGATCACTTTAAATGCCTTGGGGTTGAAATATTCCCGACTGTTAACCAGACTGTAAAGTATAACTACTCCAGCTTGGGTGACAGGATTGCGAAGGATTTTGACAGGTGGTCCAAATTAAAGAACTCATTACAGGCCCGCGCCTCAATAATTAAGATGAATGTCTTACCTAGAATTAATTTTATCAGCTCCATGTCTCCTCCTGTTGGTTACTGGCAAAAACTGCACTCTGCTGCATATAAATCCGTCTGGAATAACAAACGCCCACGCTTAAAGAGAACCACTGCACAGAGGAGTAAATTGGACGGGGTTTGGCATTTCCGGACTTCAAATTTTATTTCCAAGCATACTCTCTAAGACCTCTTATCACGTGGTTTGACGCTCATGGGGCTGTTTCCTGGCGTCCATTGGAGGAGGAGATGGTGTCCCCACACAGACTTCAAGATATCGTGTATACCAACATCTCAATCAAACAATGCAAATTACAATGTGGCCCTCTGATCACACATGTGATCCAGATTTGGCGTGATACCCAGAAAACGTGCACTAACCGCCATAAATGGCACACGCACTTCCCACTGTTCAATAACAATTTGCTCCTTATTGGACAACAACCCATTAGATTCCACAGATGGGAGGGGAAAGGTATCCATATATTGAGGGATATTTTCAACGACTCTGGTATCCGGTCATTTCAGGACCTATCCAACGAATTTGATCTCCCCGGTAGCTCCCTTTTCTTTTATTTACAAATGAGGGCAGCTCTAAAGGCTCACGGAGTCCCATGGGATGCTCCACTAGAACGACACCGGTTTCACAAATTCTTTTATGACAGAGAGACATCGAGAGGCTTCGTCTCTGACTTTTATCGGCACTTACTTGCGGCCTCATATAAAGACCTACCCTTAGATACGATTTGGAGAAAGGATATCCCTGAGTTGGATATAGACTTTGACTGGGATGCGGTATGGGAAAATATTAGGCTATCATCACGCAACCCAGATCACCAACAGATCCATCTACATTTTGTTCATAGGACTTATTTGACCCCCAGGCGATTGAACCTAATGGGTCTCAGGCCTGACTCTCGATGTTCCTTGTGTCCAGACGGTGCCATTGGAACATATATGCATATGTATTGGGAATGCCCTCCTGTTGAGATCTTCTGGGAAAATGTCACCACTCAGTTATCAGAGATTTTCTCTCTAACCATACCGGCCTTGCCTTCTGTTCTGTTGTTAAATGATGTTTCTCAGTTGCCGACTTCTGTACAAGTAAAGAGGCTCATTTTGGCTGGTCTGACCGCTGCCAAAAAGCTGATTGCCTCACGCTGGATACAACCAGATAAGTTATGTCCGAAGGTATGGATTCTCACCTATCTCGATTATTTTTATTATTTATTTGGAGATTTCCACTGCACGTGTCATAGGTGTTAATGAGGCCAATATCACGGTCTGGTGGGCTGTGGTGGAAAAACTAAAAGAACGCATATGACTCTGGAAATTGAGTACTGAAGTAATGTAATGTGGATGTCTCACATGGGGGGTCCTGGGGCGAGAGGGGGGGGGGGGAGAGAACGAGCGTATATTCATATTCATGTATGTTGTCATTTATGATGTTTTATTTATTATTTTTCATTCAATGTTGATCTATGTATATTTTCTGACCCCCTTCTGGTCTGGGTCTGGTGTCCCTTCTGGTCTCTGCGGGTTGAGGCACTAAAGAGGCGTGGTACTTTGGCTCGCGGGGGGCCGGGCTGGGGGTCCTCCGGGATGGGGCGTGCGGTTGCCGGGCCTGGAGGTGGAGGGGGCTCGGTAAGCACTTTGTATAGTATATATTTTATTTTAGTTGGTATACTTTTACTTGATGACAACCTTTTTGTCTAATCAGTGTTGTGTTAGTTTATGTTTTCGGATGTCTTATGTATTGTTGTTATTATTGTGTTGTGAGTTGTTTCATGTTTGAAAAAAATTTGAAAATAAAAAGATTTGGTAAAAAAAAAGGAAAACATGTTCGTCATGACTCTCTTTTGGGTGTTTTTCCAGGTATCCTAGAGCGCGCTGCTAATGCTACAATGTTGGGACGCCGTTCCCCATGTACCCCGGCGGGTTTGTCGCCACTCTTCCCTCCTCTTAACCGTTTCATTGCTGAAGGTCAATCGGTGTCTAATGTGGGGTGTTTTGCTGAGGCTTATTTACCCTTTATACAGGTGGATGGGCTGACGACAGGGCGCAAGGCAGGTGTGCCGTGCTTAGAGGGCCAGGTAGCATCGGTCCTTTGCCCTGGCATGGTTGAACGGTATCCCACCCGGAAGCCGACGCCAGAGGGCGAGTCGGCCCGGCAGGTGGCTGAGTGGGCTGATGAAGCTTATACCGCCGCGGGACGGAATTTAGCAGCAACCAATAACATTGCTCATTTGGCTGCTTTTCTGTCCAAAATGGTGTCGGGTGGTGGGGCCTTAGGGCCAGCCGACGTCAAAAACATTGCGCATGTTTTTGAGGTTATACAGCTTTTGACCCAGCTGCAAGCTATAACCGCAGGGAGGGCTAGGATGCTGTCAACACTTGTTCACAGGCATCTTTGGTTGGAACAGTCTCCCCTTGAGGAGGAGAGAAGACTTCCCCTCCTCAGGGCTCCCATCTCCGCAGAGGGACTTTTTGGTCTGTCCGCAGGGGCGCGGGCGGTATTTGACCTGGGCTCCACACCACGCAGCCAGAGGTGAGAGCACGGCCTCGCCAGAGGCTGCAGCGAGGCCCCCGACCGGCGGCCATGTTTCCCCCTGAGATACCCTGGGCACAAAGAAAACAGGTGATCACAAGGCCGACAGCCTCGGCGGCCGAGGGATCGGCTACATTAGATGAGCACGCCCTAAAAAACCGCCGCCGTCTAGCTGTGTCTAGCACGCGCTCCGGTTACTCCCCCCCCGCTACGCTACGGGACACAGGGCTCTGATTTGTTCGCTTTGGCTGCGGGCCGCGTGCTTCCAGTGAAGCGCAAACGGCCCCACGTTTCGCTTCTCATGGGAACAGGGGCTGACACCCAGTTGCTAGCTAGGCCTGGGTATGTCTGTGAGAATGCTGTGCTGTCAAGCGGCTCCCACACCACACGTTCTGCGTCTGTGTTTGGTGAGCCTGGTGTTGTATCTGTTGACGGAGCAGGGTTCCATAGATCTGAAAAAGGTTGTCAGAGGGGGAACTCTAGGCCCAGGAGGTCGCAGCGTGAGTTCCCCCAGCCCCGCCCTCGCCAGGCCGGGTACCACGTTAGTGCCTCCCCCGACCGGAAGCCCGGCGGTGGTCAGTCAGGCACGCGTGGTTTGGGTGGTAGTAATATCACTACAGGGCTACGGTGTGTAGGGACCCACCCAATCGGGCAGTGTGGGGACCACACACCTTGCATGTCCAGCTGCAGAGCAGGCTATCCTCAGCAGTCTATGCCAGGAAGATGCTCAGCGGGGGAGCTTATGTCACCAAGGGTGATGGCCGCTCCCCCCATATCAGACCGGCCCTTTCTGTCGGGGTCCCCCTTTTGGTGCGATTGCCTTGTTGGTAGAGTCAGGGTGCGATATCCTGGCTCCGCGAGACACCCTGCTCGCGCGGTTGGCGAGTCCAGGGTTGACAACACACAGTGGGTGGGACCGGGCCTCCTATCTACGGTTCCTGGCGGACCAGCGCCAGTTGATGGCGGGTGCGCTTTGGGATTATCATCAGTGATTCATCACGTATGGTTACAGGAGTGCCATATGTCGAGGTGGATGGAGAGAACGCTGAGGCGGGGGCTTGTGTTTGCAGTTTGCACAACCCCACCCTCCATTTTTGGGTTTGGTACAGACCCTTTTGTCAGGGTCCGCAGCGGTGACAGCTCTGGCCGACGAGATCCAATCTCTGTTGGCGAAGCAGGCCATCGTCGTGGTCCCAAGGGAGGATGCAGCGTTTACTCCCGGTATTTTCTGGTGGCCAAGAAATCGGGAGGTGTCAGACCTATACTGGACCTGTCCATGTTCAATCGGCTGATTGTGGCGAGACGGTTCAGAATGTTGACTGTCAAACACCTGCTAAGCGCTGTCAGAGTGGGAGACTGGTTCACCTCCATAGACCTGAAGGATGCGTACTTTCACATCCCGATCTTCCCTCCTCACAGGAAATTCCTTTGCTTCCTTTTTCAGGGCATAGCGTACGAATACCAGAGGCTGCCGTTCTACTACTCTCTGGCCCCTCGCACATTCACCAAGTGCGTGGAGACCGCGCTGGGACCTCTGCGTCGTCAGGGGATACGAATTCTATTCTACCTCTACAACATTCTGCTCCTCAGCCGGTAAGAGGAGATCGCCAGGTCTCATACCAGGCTGGTGGTGGAATTCCTCACCAGTCTAGGTTTTGCTGTAAACTGGGAGAAGAGTACTCCTCTTCCCGGTCAACAGGTGGAGTACTTGGGCTTGGTTCTAAGCTCAAGGACCATGAGGGCAACCCTCTCAGAGCGGCGGTGAGAGGATATTCTCGGCGCGCTCAGGAGGTTCCGTCCTGGCAGGACGGTTACGGCGCTGTCCGTGATGCGCCTGCTTGGTATGATGGCATCTGCTCAACCTGTGGTCCCTCTTGGCCTCCTCTTCATGAGGAGGATACAGAGGTGGTTTTTCAGTATGAAAATAGACCCGGTGAGTGGCAAGTGGAAGCGACTGAAGGTTCCCGTGTCAGTACTGGGGGATCTCGACCACTGGGGGAGGCCTGGTGCCCTCACCAGCGCAATCTCCATGGGCAGCAGGCTATCACACGTCACAGTCTTCACCGACGCCTCCCTCACGGGATGGGGGGGGACGTGTCGGGCCGACGCAGTAGGGGGCAGCTGGCAAGACCATGCTGCCCGGTCTGCGCTACATATCAATGTGTTGGAATTGAAGGCGGTCCTTCTGGTCCTCAAGCGGCTCAGCCACCTGGTGGTGGGAGAGCATGTTTTAATCAGGACAGACAACACGACGTCAGCGTCGTATATCAACAGACAGGGAGGAGTACGCTCCCCCCGTCTGCACCGGGCGGCGGTCGAGCTCTGGCTATGGGCGTCTCTCAATCTGCGGGCTCTCCACATAGAATAGACTAGAATAGAATAGACTTTTAATTGTCATTGCACAGTATACAACGAAATTTCAGGGGAGCTCCCACAGACCATAGTACAATATATACATACATAAACACATAACACATATAACACTGTACATAACAGAATATTTTAAATAATAAAGTGCATGATGGGTGGTAATCAGTGATTATCAAGTCCAGGTAAGTGCATGGTGCACGTGAGGGGACAGTCAATGAGCGTTTAACAGTCTGACTGCTTGGGGGGAAAAGCTGTTCTTAAATCTTGAACTCTTGGCATGTATGGACCGGTATCTCCTCCCTGAGGGAAGGAGCTGAAAGAGGTGATGTGCTGGGTGAGACTGGTCCTTGATGATACATTTGGAGCGGTGGAGGCAGCGGGAGGTGAAGACGGAGGTGATGTTTGGTAGAGGCGTCCCGACGATCCTGCCTGCCGCCTTCACCACCCTCTGTAGAGCCTCCTGCTCTGCCTTTGTGCAGCTGGAGAACCACACAGACACACCGTAGGTCAGCACACTCTCAACCGCACAATGATAAAAGTTGACAAGGAGATTTCGTGGCAGGCAAGCTTGCTTCTGCTTCCTTAGATAGTATAGGCGTTGCTGAGCTTTTCCGATCACTGAGGCGGTGTTGGTGCTCCAGGACAGGGTCTCACTCACACTGAGACCCAGGAACTTGAACTCAGTGACCCTCTCCACTATCTCGATGTTGATGAGCAGAGGGGAGTGGTCAGGCCTTGATCTTCTAAAATCCACTATGATCTCTCTTGTTTTCTTTATGTTGAGCGCCAGTGTGCGGGCCGGGGCTCCACTCCACTGGTCAAATTACTTACTCGTGAGTAGTACGTCCGTTGATAAAGAAAAGCAATGTCCACAGCCGCTCCGTGTATAGTAAAGATATTCAAATGGTTTATTTGCATAGTCTTTCTTTACAGAAGTGGTCCTGAATCTACTTTCCTAAATATTCTTGTCACTCATGCACATACTACTACAAGGTAAGAAAACTGTATCTTCCCAGTCTCCAAAATCACCGCCGACTCCACACAGGAAAATTCCTTCGTAGTGTACCAGCCGTGAATCTACTTGCTGGCTTCTGGCTTCAGTTCATTGTTGAGTCCATCCTTTCGGTCCTGTCCAGTCT
The DNA here is from genome assembly GCF_963971535.1 of Notolepis coatsorum. Taxonomy (NCBI): domain Eukaryota; kingdom Metazoa; phylum Chordata; class Actinopteri; order Aulopiformes; family Paralepididae; genus Notolepis; species Notolepis coatsorum. The sequence goes on along the minus strand of NC_140182.1, from coordinate 46,324,651 downwards.
GGTCGAAGATGCAACTGACCCAGAGAGAGAATCGTGGCTATATATAGAGACCCAAACGTTCCAGAAGATTCGGTTATGACATCATACAGTGCCTTCCAGAATATTCTATCATGATGTCATACGGTGGTTCTAGAATGTTCTATGTTCTAGAAAGTCTATTATGACATCACCACACCGCTCTAGAAGGTTCTAGGTTCCAAAATGGGCGGTTCAATGACTTTATCTAAATCCAATCAATATTAAACATTCATGTAATAATAATAACCAAAACACTCATATGGACTTTACACCGGCCCCTAATTGTGTCTACACAATTACTAAACAAATAACCTGGTCAGGTGAGTGTTCATTATAGCTGGCCATTCCCTGTCACAAAATAACAAAATCTTCAAGTCGATCCACAATCCACTTCACTCCAGAGTTTGCCATGGTGGTGTCTTCTCTTTCTTATATGATACACCCACCAACTACTAAAAACCAAGGAGCCCAACCAAACTCGGTGCCAGAGGTCACTAGTACATGGCCCACCGTAGGAGGGCGGTCTTTACCACCGCCTCATGCAGCTTCTTCTTCACGAAGATCTCGAGCTCTGCTTCTTTTATATTCCCCACAGGGAGGTTGGTCTTCCCCAGGCTAGCCTTGAAGATCTCCATCTGTGTCGGTACCCCAGCCTGTGTAAGCGAAGCATTCATCTTCTGTCTCTTGCGGTATAGCATCCGCAGAGTGCTTCTAAGCTCCAGAATCCAACCGACTGCCTTCTGGAGACGGTTCCAATTGGAGTAATATTCCAGGAACTGCTGATCTGTGTCGAACTGCTCTTCAGCTGCAGTAGCGCTGGCCACGGCGTTCTTTACCTCTGGGTCCTCCGTGGTTAGGTCCCCATGGGGTTCTTCGGGCTTGGTGGGGAATTCCGGCCCCTGTATCCAAGTCTCATTGCGCAGGAATGATTCGGACGTGGTGAGGAATTCCGGCCCCTGTATCCAAGTCTCATTGCGCAGGAATGATTCCACATTGAGTCCTCTCAACGCGTTCTCAGCGTCAGGCTTTGTTGCAGTATCTACGTACCGCCACTGTCCCACTTCTGACAGCTTCAAAATGGTCTCCCCTCAATTCGCCCTGAAGGCGCGAAACCTACTGGTTCTGTTTGTCATGTATTTGAGCACAGTGGTGCTGTTGTACCAGAACACAGATTTGTTTAGTTGGAGCTCCAGCTCGGATCTCAATGGCCTGTCCATGCGCGCTGCCATGGTAGCGGCTGCTAGCTCCATGCGCGGGATAGGGAGGGGCTTGAGTGGGGCCACTCTCGCCTTCGCCATGACGAAGGCAACATGAAGCTTGTTGTCATCACCCGTCTGTAGCAGAGAGCTGTCGTTGAGAGCTTGCCGTTCAGCTACTCTTCTGCGGTTCGGCATCTTGAGGACTGCATTCCTCACTGGTAGGCCGATGCTGTAGTGGCCATCTGTAAGTTGCACAGACTGCGAGACCAGTTCCAGAAACTGGAGGTCGTCCCTCGACTTCTCTTGTTCTTTCTGGGTAGCGCAGCATGGTGCTCTGGAGCTGAGACGGTTACCAGCTTCCCTTTTTATCGGGACGGTCAGTGAAGCGGGCCGAGCCTGCTTGCGGGCTTGGGATTCTTCGTAGGGGGTTCGTTGGCCCCCACGCTCTCCCAGTACTTGGAACTTAGCCTCTACCTCAGCTAACGCAGCCTGGCTCTGTAACTCCTCTCTCTTTTCTCTTATTTTAGCTAAATCCCGAGCATCCTGTGCCGCCCTCTCTGCATCCTGTGCCGCCCTCTCTGCATCCTGTGCCGCCCTCTCTGCGTCCCTCTCTGCATCCTGGGCCGCCCTCTCTGCATCCTGTGCCGCCCTCTCTGCATCCTGTGCCGTCCTCTCTCTTCTTAGCTTAGATGAGTCCGCTAAGAACTGAGCCTCCTCTTCCTTGAGTTGTCGTGTTAGCCTTTGCGCGGAAAGCCGGGCCATCAACAATACCCTTTCTAATTCAACTTTCCAACGCGAGTTTGCTGATGATCTCCTGGAAAGCGTGGTGGATGGTGCTTTCGACCCTTTCCCTCCAAAGCCGGATGCGCTGTCGTCCGGCTCGATATCATCTTGGTGCTTCCTAGACTCCGTTGTACGCTTAGGCACCTTTTCAACCTTCTTAAGTTTCGACATTTTGTGTGGTTATCCTTCCCTCCTTCCTTCCTTCCTTCGTGTTGTTCCCTTTTCCTCTTGGAACAGAGTTTTCTTACTAATGTGCGGGCCGGGGCTCCACTCCACTGGTCAAATTACTTACTCGTGAGTAGTACGTCCGTTGATAAAGAAAAGCAATGTCCACAGCCGCTCCGTGTATAGTAACGATATTCAAATGGTTTATTTGCATAGTCTTTCTTTACAGAAGTGGTCCTGAATCTACTTTCCTAAATATTCTTGTCACTCATGCACATACTACTACAAGGTAAGAAAACTGTATCTTCCCAGTCTCCAAAATCACTGCCGACTCCACACAGGAAAATTCCTTCGTAGTGTACCAGCCGTGAATCTACTTGCTGGCTTCTGGCTTCAGTTCATTGTTGAGTCCATCCTTTCGGTCCTGTCCAGTCTGGTCGAAGATGCAACTGACCCAGAGAGAGAATCGTGGCTATATATAGAGACCCAAACGTTCCAGAAGATTCGGTTATGACATCATACAGTGCCATCACGAATGTTCCAGAATATTCTATCATGATGTCATACGGTGGTTCTAGAATGTTCTATGTTCTAGAAAATCTATTATGACATCACCACACCGCTCTAGAAGGTTCTAGGTTCCAAAATGGACGGTTCAATGACTTTATCTAAATCCAATCAATATTAAACATTCATGTAATAATAATAACCAAAACACTCATATGGCCTTTACAGCCAGGTTGTTGTTGTCACACCAGGCTGTAAGGTCTTCCACCTCCCTCCTGTAGGCAGACTCATTGTTGTTTGTTATGAGACCCACAACTGTGGTATCGTCTGCGAACTTGATGATGTAATTGGAGGGGTAGGAGGGGGAACAGTCATGTGTGAGCAGGGTGTACAGTAATGGGGTGAGTACGCAACCCTGCAGGGCGCCGGTGCTGAGAGACAGGGTGGACGAGGTGTAGTTGCCCAGCCTAACGGCTTGTGTGCGGTTTGTGAGGAAGTCCAGCACCCAGTTACACAGACCCAGGGTTTGGAGTTTACTGATGAGTTTACGGGGGAGTATAGTGTTGAAGGCAGAGCTATAGTCGACAAAGAGCATTCTTACGTAGGTGTTTTTCTTCTCTAGATGTTCTAGGGCAGTATGAAGCACAATGGCTATAGCATCTTCAGTTGATCTGTTCTGCCTATAAGAAAACTGATATTGGTCAAAGGAGGCCGGGATGATGGATGTGATGTGTTTCCTGACCAGTTTCTCTAGACATTTAGCAGGGAGGGGGGTGAGTGCCACGGGTCTGTAATCATTCAGGCATGTGACAACTGACTGCTTGGGTACTGGTATAATTGTGGATGTTTTGAAGCATGCTGGGACATATGATAATAGCAGGGAAAGATGAAATATATCTGTGAAGACCTCCGTCAGCTGGTCCGCACACTCCTTCAGTATGCGGCCCACCACTCCGTCAGGTCCCGCTGCCTTCCTTGGGTTGGTATTCCGGAGGCAACACCTGACTTCATGGTGGCTCAGGACGGGGGCTGTGCCGCTGGGGGGGAGGGGCTGCACTACTTGGTCCCTGTTTGCTCTGTCGAACCGGGCATAGAAATGATTCAACTCCTCGGTTAATGCTATTTATGGGTGATGTTGTCCCCTTGTAGTCAGTGATGGCTTTAATTCCCTCCCACACCCGGCGGGGGTTGGTGGAGTTGGAGAAATGGGTCTCGATCCGTTCCTTGTATTTAAGTTTTGCTGCCTTGATGCCTCTCCTTAGAGCTGACCTGGTGATGCTGTAGGCAGCCGCGTCCCCAGACCTGTAGGCTGCATCTCTGGGCCGGAGGAATGACCTGACCTCCGCGGTCAGCCACGGCTTCTGGTTAGGGAATGAACGAACCCTTTTAGTGACAGTCACCATGTCCATACAGAAAACAATATAATGCATGACTGTAGTGGTGTAGTTATCTAATGCCGCTCTAGGATCTACCTGCGGCCCTCTGTCCTTGAAGGTGTCCCATTCAGTCACCTCGAAGCAGTCCTGGAGCTGGGATACAGCCCCCTCAGGCCAGACTCTGACAGTCCTGGTTGTGGGTCCGACAGATTTGATTTTCTGCCTATACAGGGGGTAAAGGAGGACCGAGATGTGATCAGACAGGTCTAGGTGAGGGTCTGGTTGCGCTCTATAAGCCTTTGCAACATTGGTATAGACTTGGTCCAATGTTTTATCCCCCCTTGTCGCACAGGTAACATTACGATGGAATTTGGGGAGAACAGACTTGAGGTTAGCATGATTGAAGTCCCCGGCTGTTATAAAAACACTGTGGGTGATGGTGCAGGCTTTTCTGTATGCTATCTTGAAGCAGTGCTAGTGCTAACTTACTGCTAGCATCAGGTGGAATATACACAGCACATATGTAAACAACTGTATGTTCCCTAGCTAGAAAAAACGGTCTGCATTTAAGCACCATAAATTCTAGGTTAGGGCAGCAATGTCTGGTCACAATGGTTGTATCTGTGCACCAGGAGTTATGTATAAACACCAGTGATGCCACAGATTACTTGTAAAAGTAATCCGATTACTGATTACTGATTACTCCTTTAAAAAGTAATCCAAGTTACTTTACTGATTACTTGATTATCAGAGTAACTTAGTTACTTTGAAAGTAACTAGGTTACGAAGTCGTCGTCGTTCCCCCAACAGTTTTTTTTAAACGCTTTATTGAAAGTGCATAAATTGTTTTTAACTTGTTTCTCTGCACATAACGTAAATTGTTAAACTAGTGCTTCAAGTATGGTAAAGCAACAGTCTATGATGCTCACAGCATTAGAGCAGCCAGCCAGTGGTTTTACAAAACCAGTGTATCCATTCACATCTAACAAATGCAGGCTGAACTATTCAATTATATCAACTGTAACTATTAAATTGTTTTTATAAATGTCTCTCTATAAACATACAATCAGTCTCTCTTTAACATGTAAATTAACTGTAAATCTGGCAAATAAGAGCTTTTGCTCTGCCACCATCAAATATACATTAATCAATAGGGAAAGAAACAATCTCTCTCTTTTGCTGTTTGGCTGGCCTCCGAGTCCTCCTGTACCTAGTCGAAGCGTCGGCTAGTGTTGTGATTCCAGATGCTTTCAATGCAATTGGATGTGCTGTTTTTAGCGGTAGACAGTATTTTGACTGAGGCTACGTTTAGACTAGCGTTTTGGGGTGGAATTCTCAGACGAATGCAGACGATATAACAACGGAGCCCTGCTGTCACACGATTGGCGCATATGTCACATGACGTGCTGTGAAGACCCGCCCTACTCTGCCTCTGATTCGCAGACTGTGGATGGGGAATGTGATTGGGCCAAAGCAGAGTCACTCACAGACAGAGAGTCCAGTCACGCCGCGGGACACATTCTTGTGTAACCCTTTCACTGCCACACCACGTCACTCCCAAATAAGAAAAACAGCTCAAAATGTATTTTTGACTGTCGAAAACGAAATAAAATACTGCATTCCGCCTGCATTATGAATTTATGATGAGATAGTAACGAAATAGTAACGCACAGCCACTTGGACAAGTAACTGCAATCAGATTACTGGCTTTTAAAGATTAACGCGTTAGATTACTATTTTCGGGGAAAAGTAATCAGATTACAATAACGCGTTACTTAGTAACGCGTTACCGGCATCACTGATAAACACACACAAGCCTTCGCCAATCTTCTTACCAGAAGCAGCTGTCCTGTCTGCTCGGTATAAGCTGCGGCCGGCTAGCGTGATAGCTGAGTCTGGTATGCTAGAGTCCATCCATGATTCTGTGAAAATCATACAGCAGCAGTCTGCTAACTTTCTCTGAGTAGTGAGTCGCAAGCGGATTTCATCCATCTTGTTCCGAATGGAGCGGGCGTTTGTTAGGAAGAGTGTCGGCAACGGTGGCTTGAATGGATTAGCCGTTAGCCTAGCATTGATGCCAGCCCGCTTGCCTCGATTCTGCTTCCGTTCGCAGCGTCTTCTTCTCCGCTTGTCTGTCGCGGCAGGAGCCTCGCTTGCCTCTGCCGGCTTGGCCAACTCGGGGGGGATGTATATCTCCGCTGGAAGTTGGCATGTTAGCCCCTTTCTTATGTTCAGCAGCTTGTCCCGGCTGTAGGACAGGGCTGTTGCGTGATATCTGGTCAGAATACATGTAATTACAATAAAGACGATAACAAAACTACGGTTTCTGTGGGAGCTCTGTGCCGCTGCGTCCGTGCGCGCCGCCATCTTGAGTACCTCACCACTGACTGCTCCCTGGCAGGGAGAATGTGGGTGCAGATGTGATGTCGCGGGGCGGTCCTCATCCCGACGAGTGGGGACTACGTCCCGACATAGTCAGGCGGGTCTGGGACAGATTCGGGGAGGCCACGGTGGACCTGTTTGCGAGCAGACAGTCCCACCAGTGCCCCTTGTGGTTCTCGGTCAGTCGGAAGGACAACCCCCCTCTGGGGGTGGATGCCTTCTCGATGTATCCGTGGCCGCCCGGGATTCTGTACGCGTTCCCCCCCATACACCTGATAGCTCAGCTGTTGGAGCGGGTACGTCGGGAGCGCAGGACTTTGATCCTGATCGATCGCCGGACCGGGGCACGGCTGTGTGGTTCCCGGTCCTGATCCAGCTCTTGGTAGCCCCGCCGTGGCCTGTTCCATGGCCGCTGCGGGCCCTCTCTCAGGCATGCAGAACGCTGTGTCTGTCCCCTGTTCTGGGGCAGCCGTTGATGGTTTGGCTGCTGAAAGGGTGAGTCTGGAGGGAATGTGTCTTAACCCTACTGTGGTTAACACCATCCGGAACGCACGCGCTCCGTTCACTACCGTGGTTTACGCAGGTAAGTGGCATGCTTTTCAAGAGTGGTGTGAGGTTGGCGGCCTGGACCCAGTGTCCTGCCGCCTGGACTCTGTTCTTTCCTTCCTCCAGTCTATCCTGAATAGGCTGTCGGCCTCGACAGTGAGGGTATACGCCGCGGCTATATCCTCTTGTCACGTGGGTTTTGAGGGCGGTACAATGTTCAGCCACCCTCTCGTGAAACGTTTCCTGCTTGGCGCTCGGCGTCTCAAGCCTATGTGGAACCTTCTCTGTCTCCGAGTTGGGACCTCCAACTGGTCCTGGGCCGGTTGTCGGAGGCCCCGTTTGAGCCTCTTGAGCAGGCGCCATTGGATCGGCTGTCCTTTAAGACCGCGTTCCTTTTGGCCATCACCTCCGCTAAGCGCGTGGGTGAGCTGTGTGCTCTCTCGGTGCGGCCTGAGTGCCTATCTATTCGGGCCGATAGCGGTGCGACTCTGAGGCCTAATCCAGTCTTCGTGCCAAAGAATATCCGGAGCTTTTTTCGCTCCAGGGATATTGTGGTTCAGGCGTTTCATCCGCCTCCTCACGATAGTGGGTTGGTGGCGAGCCTTCACCTGTCGTGTCCTGTCCGTGCACTGAGACCTTATTAGTCGGACGTAGGATCTCAGGGCTTCCGATCAACTGTTTGTTTGTTACGGTGGCCCTCGCGCGGGTAAGGCGCTATCCAAGCAGCGCCTGTCACATTGGTTGTGCGAGGGCATTGCCCTTTGCTACACGTTGGCTGGACAGGACCCCCCGGGGGCGTCAGGGCGCACTCCACTCATGGTGTGGCGGCATCTGCTGCCCTGTTAGGGGGGGCCTCGGTGGAGGACATCTGTGCTGCGGCCTCCTGGTCCTCCCTGGGTCCTTTCGTTAGGTTTTACCTCATGGACATGTCCGGGACCTCTCCTGCATCCCACCATCAGGTGGGCTAGCAGGGGTGTGTGGGTGTGGACCGCGGGGTGCTGTGTCACACGTGGTCCTGCCTGTGCTGTGCGTTCAGGGGTGCCTGTTTCCCCCTTTTCGCACATTGGTGGAGTTGACTGCCTCCCCCCCCCCTTCGTTAGGATGGGCGGGTGGACGGGACTCCCCTCCTCCCTGGCTGGGGCTTACGGGCCCTCAGGGGTGCATTTGTCGGGCCGCGCGTCCGCTCTGCCCTTTATCTCAGTAGCAGAGCGAGACGCGAGGCCAGTTGAAATGTAACGTATGGTTATTCTATAACCCTAGTTACATGATACTGGCTGAGCGTCTCGCTCTTAGCGCCCTGAGGTCCCTTGGGGTTTTTTCCGCTTATGGAAATCGAACTGGGAAGGGTGAGGCGTGACCACTTCCGGCGTCATATAGGGACGCTATATGCGTGTGGCGCTGTGACGTGCAAGTGGGTGCATTTGTTGTTGTTTCGCGTGCACGCTAGGTGCGAGGAGATAAGAGGTTATCTCAGTAGCAGAGCGAGACACTCAGCCAGTATCGTGTAACTAGGGTTATAGAATTGTATGAAAGTATTCTGTACTTCTGTATGACAACTATTAAAGAACTTGAACTTGAGAATAACCATACGTTCAGGTGTTTTCATAATCAAACAAAAGTTCATTTGTGGTTTACAATGGGAAGCTCCTCGTCTCTTGGGCAGCGGCGTTCCACTTTGCAACACAATATCTTCACTGCGTCTGTGTGTCACAAGCTTCAATGCCCGTCTGAAATGCCAGCTGACCATCATTGGTGAGCAGTTCCCGCTTTCAGGGAACACATGCCATCAATGCTTAACCAAAGTATTTCTCTCAATGAAAACCAGTTTAGACTAAAGGTGACTCAAAGGAAGGAGAACGGCCCTGTTCACGTCAACCAAAAACAACAGCGCTATGAGGGTAAACCCTCCAGAGTCCAATCCACCGGACAAAACAAGGCAGGTGTGAAAGCACCTACAGGGAGATGGTGTTTGTTTCCCCCCCAGAAGTAGGGGATTAACCTATGTACTCAGATGGTCCTGTTTGATGTATGCTTCAGGTAAAGTGAGATGTTTTAAAAGCTTGATATTGTTTTATGTGAATATTTCTTTAGGTTAAACAGTGTTTTATTAACTCGTTCACCTATAGTTGCCTTGCAATGGACTATTTTCAACATTTATTTGGTGAGTTGCTTTTACCTGGAAACTAAACTTTTATTAAGCTAGTGGCATGCTACTAATTTCTTTCCTATATTAAACTTGGGTTGGTTACCTGCTTATAGCTATTATAAAATAGCAACACATTATCTAAAGTTAGTTAGTTAGTAAGGATTGTATTATTATATTTAAATGTATTAAACAAATGTGTCACATGTGTCATATTTAGATGTGTTCTGGGCTGCTAGACGTGTTCTGGGCTGCTAGACGTGTTCTGTGCTGCTAGACGTGTTCTGTGCTACTAGACGTGTTCTGGGCTGCTAGACGTGTTCTGGGCTGCTAGACGTGTTCTGGTCTGCTAGACGTGTTCTGGGCTGCTAGACGTGTTCTGGGCTGCTAGACTTGTTCTGGGCTGCTAGACGTGTTCTGGTCTGCTAGACGTGTTCTGGGCTGCTAGACGTGTTCTGGGCTGCTAGACGTGTTCTGGGCTGCTAGACGTGTTCTGGGCTGCTAGACGTGTTCTGTGCTGCTAGACGTGTTCTGGGCTGCTAGACATGTTCTGGGCTGCTAGACGTGTTCTGGGCTGCTAGACGTGTTCTTTGCTGCTAGACGTGTTCTGTGCTGCTAGACGTGTTCTGGGCTGCTAGACATGTTCTGGGCTGCTAGACGTGTTCTGGGCTGCTAGACGTGTTCTTTGCTGCTAGACGTGTTCTGGGCTGCTAGACGTGTTCTGGGCTGCTAGACGTGTTCTGGGCTGCTATATGTGTTCTGGGCTGCAAGACGTGTTCTGTGCTGCTAGGCGTGTTCTGGGCTGCTAGACGTGTTCTGGGCTGCTAGACATGTTCTGGGCTGCTAGACATGTTCTGGGCTGCTAGACGTGTGCTAGACGTGTTCTGGGCTGCTAGACGTGTTCTGGACTGCTAGACGTGTTCTGGACATGTTCTGGGCTGCTAGACGTGTTCTCGGCTGCTAGACGTGTGCTAGACATGTTCTGGGTTGCTAGACGTGTTCTGGGCTGCTAGACGTGTTCTGGGATGCTAGACATGTTCTGGGCTGCTTGACGTGTGCTAGACGTGTTCTCGGCTGCTAGACGTGTGCTAGACATGTTCTGGGTTGCTAGACGTGTTCTGGGCTGCTAGACGTGTTCTGGGATGCTAGACATGTTCTGGGCTGCTTGACGTGTGCTAGACGTGTTCTGGGATGCTAGACGTGTGCTAGACGTGTTCTGGGCTGCTAGTAGATATCTGTAGTAGTAGGAGGTCAAACGCTCTGCCCTAATGTAATCAAATGGGAGCTCCGCCCACAATGCTATTATTTTCTGACCACCCTCACAAAAAGTCCCAAATTATACTTTCAATTGGTAGAACAAACAACCACTCAAATTGTAGCCAACCCCCACACGCACACAATGGCATTTGTCGGTTGATGCTTTTTGGGAGAAATGCCTGTCAAAATGGAGTTTTCCAAGTGCCATCGTCACTTTCCACATTCTTTCACACTCTCATTCACACTACTGTGTGTCACACTTGCCCCTCTTCACCCGTGTTGCGTGTCCCACACTTCTTTGACATTGTCTGGAAACACCAGCTGACCTGTATTTGTGATTAGTTCCAGCTTCCATGCATGCTCGTTTTTTTATCAATCAATGCTTAACCCATAATTCTCAATGAAAACCAGCTCATACAAAATGTGAATCAAAGGAAAGAAAATCGAAAACGAAAAAGAAAAAGATATTCTATCCCTTTCATCCCTAACATTACTCACCCCGTACAACAACTAAAAAACACCATGGACAAACCTATTTAGGTTTTTTTCTTTTTCTTAATAATTTCCCCATTTCTTTAAAAACAACAATATAATTATGCGTACGTCACTAACTACTTTGCATTGTGACTTCATAGACACTATAGCTTCATGGCCCCCCCATCTAAACATAATGCGTAATTCTTCCAATATACACAACACGCATGCTCATCCCCTTGACAGTGTTGTCAGCAATGATTCTCCTTGTCTGGCAAATGCCCTACAGTTACATGGTTGCAAAATTTTACTCTGACGGAACACTCCCCCCGACGGGATGTCTTGAACTTGTACTTTTCGGGAAACAATCCACGTAGTTAAATGGAGCTCAGGAACTTGGACTGATGTGGAGCCAAATACCAAATGACCCTCAACCACGGCTACAGACGGAAACAATGGAGGTGTTAGGGATTAGAGTTGGCGTGTTAATTTTGTCAACTAAAATGATGACGAAAGATGTTCGTCAACAAAGGTTTTTTTCATGATGACAACGAGACGTGACGTCACGTTATTGAAGACCATGTGGCGCTAACAAGACTAAATAGTTTATTAAATATCGTTGACCACAACTGAGGACACAAAAATGTAATTTACAAAAAACAGGAGGAAATGTCTCTTCATGTATGTTGATATTGTTGACAAAGGCCCTGTTTAGACGGAAACGCTAGCAGGTGAATCCGCAAAAATATTTTTTCGGATGTGCCTTTCGTTTATACGGAAACAGCGTTTTTACGGGGTGAAACCGCAAAAAAGTGAGACTACCTTCCAGGGTGGAATTCCTAGAAACGATAAACCTTTGCGCTATCATCTAAACTGTCAAACCGCATAAAACGATGACGAAAGGGTTGTCTAGGCTCTCGTCGCGCGTACTGCTTACATCACAGGCATGCGCCAGTAGCCTAGAAGCGTAAACAAAGCATGTCTGATTCTATCCATGGCGATCACCTGAAGGCTACATTGGCAGTACTCTTAAATACACAAGAATCTGTCCCGCGGCGTGACTGGACCCACTGTCTGTGAGTGACTCTGCTTTGGTCCAATCACATTCCCCACCCACAGTCTGCGAATCAGAGGCAGAGTAGGGCGGGTCTTCACAGCACGTCATGTGACATATGCGCCAATCGTGTGACAGCGGGGCTAAGTCGCCTCGAGTCGTTACAGCCTCGTCTGCACGGAGAATTCCATCCCAAAACACTAGTCTAAACGCAAAATTAAAAGTGAGACCGCAAGATGACTTTTGCGGTTTCTGTTCAGACTCTCTCCGTCTAAACGTAGCCTAAATCAAGACAAGACAAAATAATTATAACTTTTCTTAATGCCATCGTCCCGACAGAGCAGTGTGACAGGGAGCTCTGTCATTAGCATTAACTGAAGAGCTATTTGAAAAGCTAGTTTTAGCTTAACGTTACCTTGGCTAAAGTTGGGACTATTCATAATCCAGCTGCAGACCTGCAAGAAAAGTACAGCAAGTTGGCAAAGGAGTATTCCAAGGTAAATCACTTTTTCACCAGTAACGTCACATTGTTTGTATTTCCATCTAGCTCGCGTTAACTAGTGGCTAACCTAGCTCACGCTAATGTGGCTAACTGATCGACCTCTCGCACACAATTAATGACATGTTGCGGACAGCCATACCGGTGACAATGTTTAGCTTTTTAGTGCCAAATGATAAGAGTCTGAGGCAGAGTCTCAAAAGAGAATGTTGAATATTTATTGTGCATTAAAAATCACAACAGAGCCTCTACTAGCTAACCTAAACGGAGCCTTCTGGAAGCAAGTGCAACAACGTATAATGTCCGTGTGGAACCAATGTGCCAACAACCTTTCTGTGGGTGAACTCATTGAGCACAGTTGTCATTTAATGATACTAATACTAATCTATACAATCACCTGTTGTTGAATAAATACCATTACTTTATAGTTATTACAAAAAAACAGTATATATAAAACAGTAGCTGTAAAAAAATAAAAAATAAACTTTTATAATTTATATAATATAATTCAATTTTTTTAGTACATTAACTAAAAATAGACAAAAATGTCATCCGTTTTCGTCTACTAAATCTAGACTAAAACAAAAAAGACAAAATTGAGACAAAAACTGACTAAGACTAAAATGCTCAGACATTTAGTTGACTAAAACTGACTAAACGAAAAATAAATGAAGATGACTAAATATGATGAAAATGAAAAAGGAGCACTTGACACATGACTAAGACTAAAACGAAAATGAAAATAGCTGCCAAAATTAACACTGCGGATGACCCAAACGCAGAACCGGACAAGGAGAAAGGCAATATGCACAATGAGGCGTGGAGCCAGGGGTGAAGTATTCAAAAATAGAGTTTTACTTAGTGCAACAATACAGGGATAACACAGCAATGGCTGGCAAAGGCAAAACATAAAACAATGAACTAAAAAACCACAGCAGAGCTGGTAGGGAAAAACAATCTTACTACAAATAAAACACTAACAAAACGAGATAAACTGTACACGAAAACAAAGATGGTGGAAACAAACAAAAACAACTAACACTAGAAAACACTTACTGACAAAGGGAGTAGGCTCACGGGAGACAAGGTACAGCACAAATAACAGGAACATGAAGCAACAGCCAGGAACACTAGACATCGACAGCAACAGCAAACAGACCATGAACACAAACAACAAACCGACAATGGTGGACAGGGAAAGCACAGCAGATATAGGGGGAACAATTAACACATGAGACACAGCAGGGCAATCAACAAACGAGACACACATGGGGACAGGAACAGACTGAACACACTGGGGTAAAGGACTAAAGACAACACAAGGCCAAACACACTGGGGAACACACTAAAAAGACAGAATAACACTTAACAAAAGCACGGGAGCACAGAGGGTAACAAATACAACGGAAGGGTTAACACTATGGGGAGAAAACACATAAATACAGATATCTTGATGATATGCAAGTGAAGGAGGAGTAGTGGCAATAAATGTCCAGCAGGGGGAGGTAGCAGTCTGTGAAAAGGAGGGGGCTGTTCATGAGTCCTTGGATAGGCAGGGGGAGAGGGGGAAGTAGGAGGAGTAGGAGGGGGGATCGGGGCAGGGAAGAACCTCTGAACGGGGGGGGGGGGGGCAGAGGAGAGGAGCGAGGGGAACTGGAGCAGGGAGAACGGGACATAGGATCAGGGGAACTGGAAACGGGGACAGAGGGCCGACGAGGGGAGCTGGAGCAGGGGGGTGGAGGTGACAGCCCAGGAGTAGGACCTGGGGCTGGGGTCTCCCCGGAAGCGGGACCCGGCGTAGGACCCCGGACGGGGGTCTCTCCAGGCATAGACCATGGCGTAGAACTCTGTGTAGACCTCGGCGTAGATCTCGCAGAGGAATCCGGCGTAGAGTCGGGACCAGACGTAGGAGAAGGACCAGGCATAAAAGCAGGCCCAGGGACCTCCTCGGGGGTAAGAGCAGGACCAGGAGTAAAGGCTGGGCCAGGCGTAGAAGCGGGACCAGGCGTAGAACCGGACCCAGGCGTAGAAGCAGGGCCAGGGACCTCCTCGGGGGTAGGAGCGGGACCAGGAGTAGGAGACACCAGCCAGGGCGGCGAAAACGGCCTGTGGCGGTGGGAACCCCGTCTCCCCCTGGGGGCTCCACGGCGGGCCAGGCGACTTCCCTCCCATGGATACACCTGGACTCCAGGGGAACCTCTCTGCTGCTCCGCGCCAGGAGCAGTAGCTGGGCTGGCACCCAAGGCTGTGCTAGCAGTGGGAACCCTGCTAGCTGACGGAGCGACTCGGATAGTACCCATCCTGAAAGCTGAAGGGGCAGTCCTAGCAGGATAGGCTATACTGGCTGAAGGGGCAGTCCAAGGAACCGAGACCATACTAATAGGGGCCATTGGGAACGAGCTAGCTGAAGGGGCAGTCCTAGCTCCAGGGAAAACAACCCTGCTAGCCGAAGGGGCGGTCCTAGCAGAGGAAAAACACGAAAGTCTTAGCCGACGGAGCGTCTCCAGGGAAAAACAACCCTGCTAGCCGAAGGGGCGGTCCTAGCAGAGGGGAACAGGCTAGCCGTGGAGGCCGTGCTAGCTGTGAGAGCTAAAACTAGCACTGGGGCTAGTAGTAGAGGCTGTGCTAGCCGTGGAAGCCGTGCTAGCTGTGAAAGCCAAACTAGCAGTGGGGGCTAGTAGTAGAGGCTGTGGCAGCCGTGGATGCCGTGCTAGCAGTGAGAGCTAAAATTAGCACTGGGGCTAGTAGTAGAGGCTGTGCTAGCCTTGGAGGCCGAGCTAGCAGTGGGAGCTACGGTTACAGTGGGTACACTACCCCCCCCCCCTCCCAGTGAACAAGACACGATTCGCCAGTACGACCATATAACGATAGGTTATGTATATAACCTAGTTATATGAGTACTGGATGAGCGTCTCGCTCTTAGCGCGCTCTGAGGTCCCTTGAGGTTTTTTTTTCCTGATGGAAAACTTTTCCCGAGGAAGGGTGAGTATGACCACGCCTGGTGCCTTATAGGAGGTCACTGGGGCGGGGCCTGGTCAAGTGCACGGGTGCTTTGTTTTCGTTCATGTAGTACAGTAGGTACTGGAGATGAGCTATATCTCGATATGGCAAAAGAGCGAGACGCTCAGCCAGTACTCATATAACTAGGTTATATACATAACCTATCGTTTTGCAGTTATGCCACATCAATGTGGAACGCCCTACCCACAGCTGTAAAGGAATGTGAATCACTACCCACCTTCAAAACCGCTCTTAAAGAGCACCTACGGGAGGCTGCAATTCGAAACTGGCCCCTGTAAATGTCCAAACCCAACCCCCTCCAATGTACAGTTTCCCCCCCCCACCCAACCTACCCTATACCCAACCCCCTCCAATGTACAGTTTCCCCCCCCCCACCCCACCTACTCACCCCGCCCCCACCCCACCTACCCAACCTCCCCCACCCCACCTACCCAACTGCCTCCAATGTACAGTTTCTTCCCCCTCAAATGTATATACTCTCAAATATATATAATGTAATGTATATACTCTCTTCTTAGAAACTCTGTCTATTAATCAGAGTTTCCAACGCCAGGGTCTATATGACAGGCGTTGTACTCTTAAACAGTACTGTATATTTGTAGATCTGGTATGTCATAAATGTCTGGATGTAACAGTACTGTCTATCCAGGGGAGGAAACTAACTTTTTGGCTTAGCAGCCAACTGGCGAGTATATGATTTTTTTTACCAGCCAAACAGATTTTTTACCAGCCATAAATAAATCGCTAATTGTGATAATTACTTCTTTGTATGTCTTCGTCTAAATAGATTTTCAATCATAGTAATAATCACACCGTGTCTCTACTCTTTAAAATATTTATTACCATAAAACATTAAGGGCTAAATCCACAAAGAATGGATTGCACGGAGCAAGTTGCACCCTTACTTACAATGCATTATGAATTGAAAATGGGGGACCCTGATGTAAACAAGACGAAAGTCTTTCTCTGGTCTGCATCCCCTTAACAATTGTGTGTATTTAGCCGTACTGTATTGTACCCATTCTGCAATCTGTTAATACAATTTTCATTCAATCAATAAAAAGTATTTATTTGTAAGGCCCGACAACACACGTTAATGTCCCCATGGGCCGGACACATCTTCTTTAGACAAGTCAAGAAGAAACATCACAATAAGTCAAGAAACAAAACAAGAACACCATAAGGTCCAACAAATTTAAAATAAATGAATGCAATGCAAACACTCCCAGACATACCCCACGCGAAGGTAAGGAAAAACTCACTAAAACCTAGCAATAGGAAAAAATGCACCACAGGCAATGTGGAGGAGAGAAACCTTAGAAGGGCCAATTCAAGGGGGGATCTCCCTTCTTAGATGTCGGTGATAGTAGTGTTGCAGACGGACAGTTGGTAAGCATGCATGTGTGTAGTGAAACACAGATGAGTGCATGCAATAGCAACTGAACATTTAGACAAATTTAAGATAGAGCTGATAGCGATAGCAACTGAACATTTTGAAAGATTAAAGATAGAGCTGATAGCGGATCTATTTGAGGCACAGGGGCGGCGCAAAGAGGGTCGCATCCTCCCCGTCTTAACACTTTGAGAGCCCACCACGTGATAACACGTGTTATCAGCCCGCCCCCTGAATGCCCACCACGACAATTAGCGTGTTCTTTTTTTATTAGCGATCTGAATTCATATTTCATCAACGGAGTCTCCCGTTGGTAAACCAGCCCCATCAGGAGCTCAGATGTGAAAAAATAGCCCCCTATCGTCTCCCAGATGGTAATGCACCCTTTTGGAATGGACTCAATGAAAATGGATGAGAAAAGAAAAATCCGGAATCCACATTTTACTTCTCAGGCATGTACCCCGAGCCGATCGGATTCATTGTGGACCATCAGAACAGCGTGGAATATGTGTTTACAGTATGTAGCATTGGATCAATAAAAGCGATTGATTTTTGGAATGGCGATCAGGAATTGGAATGATCTTTTTGGAGAACATCTGATCTGAGGTAAGGAATCTATTTTACAAGTCTTGGGATAATCAGAGTTTTATTCGCTGAGCTCTCAGCGTTCGCCCTATGTGTGTGTGTGTGTGTGTGTGGGCGATGGCTTTGAGGAAATCAGAGAATCGATTTTTCAGATCGCCTATATAGCGTGCATACGTACACATATACTATCGATAAGCTAGCGTTTATTTGAAAACGATTCATAAATAGGCCGAAAAATGACAACGTTCTAGAATATTCCAGTACAGGGCGTTTATCACGGAATCTTTTTATTTTCCTTGAGGGCTTTTCAAAATGCTATAAAACGGAAATTAACCGATAAAAAAACAATCCGCTTCGACAATGTTGACTGGAAAACGAGTCATTGATAAGCGACGGGCAGATTAGACACATAGCCATAATTTAAAACATAGATTAGGCGTTATTAACGCTAACATTGAAGTGGATGCTGGGCATTCAAGCACTAAATCGTGCGCCCCCTGCTGGCACTGAAAGTGTTAATCACGGGACGTTCAACACTCCGGTCATAACTCAGAGACAGCCAGAGACAGGGGGACAGCGGGCGGCGCAGAGAGGGTCGCAACCTCCCCGTCATCATCGCGGGACGTCCAGCACTCCGGTCATCACTACGAGACAGCCGGAGACAGGGAGACAGGAGGATTGATTGATTGAATGAAAGTTTTATTAACAGATTGCAGAATGGGTACAATACAGTACGGCTCAATACACACATGTGTTAAGAGGATGCAGACAAGAGAAAGACTTTCGTCTTGTTTACATCAGGGTCCCCCATTTTCAATTCATAATGCATTGTAAGTAAGGGTGCAACTTGCTCCATGCAATCCATTCTTTGTGGATTTAGCCCGCCCCTAAGTGTCTCTACTCTTCACAATATTATCATAAAACATATATTAATCACACCGTCTCTACTCTTCAAAATATTAGGATATCACATATTAACATGAAAGAGGGAACTATTCTGGACTGGGTTGGGCTAAACTGGGCAGTGAAAGATGCTGGGTTGGGCTGGACTGGGCTGGGCAGTGAAAGAACCAAGCATTTCACTGTAATGTAATAGCTAAATAAAACAAAACTTGAACTTGACTTGTTACATTTGCATTCTAGTTGGATGCCAAACGTATTCTGGTTGTACTGTACTTGTGCTGTAGCCTGTATGATGACAATACATTGGAATCTAATCTCATGTCAACGCTAGGGGTTCAGCAGGTGTATTCTGAATGACAAGTATGACAACATCACCGTTGTGAAGGGCATATGGGCGAGTGATGATATGGGGGGAAACCCGGTAATAATAAAATGTCACTCGGCTGCATTTAAGCAAAGCCGTAGCCCCTTTCGTGACTGCGATGCAAGCCTCGCTTGAATACGCAGTCACTAGTTCCCACGTTACTAGCCATGTTACACTTTGGATCCCACGGGTCCCGTGGTTTAAAAGCAAGCGTATGCCACCACCCACTTCAATGATAGAGCACTCGCATTATACACAGACTTGGCTGACAGGAGGAGCATGTTCAGTGCTAGGCTCACACTACCCAAATGCAGCACTGAACAGCACAGGAAGTCCTTCATTCCAACAGCCATCAGACTATACAATGCATCACTGTGCCTCACTGCATCACTGAGCACAGAGTGGCAGTTACCATCTTCCTGGACTTAGTTTGAAACAGCACTGTGCAATACTACACCTACTGTAGACCTCAGTATATTTTTACTGTATTTATTTACTGTATATTTTATTCCATTTTTATTCTATTTTACTCTACTCTTATCCTAGGCAACTTGATTTGATTTGTTTTATTATTCTAATTCGTGACCTGTTCTGTCTAAATGTTTAAATGTTGAGCGATTTGCAGTGTCAAATTTCCCACGGGATAATAAAAGTATTTCTATTCTATTCTATTCTATTTGTGAACGCATTTACTATATCTTAAATTATGGCTATGTGTCTAATCTGGCAGTCGCTTATCAATGACTTGTTTGCAGTCAACATTGTCGAAACGGATAGTTTTTTAATCGGTTCATTTCCATTTTATACCATTTTGAAAAACACTCGTTTTATGAAAGTTCCAGAAGATTCTGTGATAAACACCTTTTACTGTAATACACAAAACACGTTGTCATTTTTCTGCCTATTTATGAATCGTTTTCAAATAAACGCTAGATTATCGATAGTATATCTCTTATTTCCTGATCGCACACACACACACACACACACACACACACACACACACACACACACACACACACACACACACACACACACACACACACACACACACACACACACACACACACACACACACACACACACACACACACACACACACGTTGATATCTGTGAAAAAAGGTCTGATTATCCTAATACTGGTCAAATAGATTCCTTACCTCAGATCAGATGTTCTCCAAAAAGATTATTCCAATTCCTGATCGCCATTCCAAATATCGATCGCGTTTATTGATCCAACGCTGGGTGGTCGAAACACCAATTCCACGCTGTTCTGATGGTCCAGAATGAATCCGATCGTCTCGGGTGACTTGTCTGAGAAGTCAAATGAGGACGCAGGATTTCCCCCCCCCCCCCCCCCCCCCCCCATGCTTTTCATTCAGTCTAATCCAATGGGTTGCAGTACCACAGGGAGAGACGATAGGGGGCGGTATTTTCCCAATGGAGCTCAGAGAGAGTTCCAGTGGTAACAGGAGGCTAGATTGATGAAATATGAATGGAAATCGCTAATAAAAAAGAAAACGATTAAAAATGAGATCTCTCGTCTCTCTGGCACTCAACGGTCGGCATGAACTAACAAGAAATCTCGTCACTGGCACTCAAAGTGTTAATGTGCACATCAAGCACTGGTTAAAGACGAGCGGTGGGTCCAAAATATATCAGATATAAATTTCAAAGGTACCCACCGTTGCATTAGGGTTTCACACACACACGCGGCGGGGTTTGAAAGCTCGGCGTTGCTAATAAACATTTTAAAAATAAATTATAAACGAGTAAAATAATCACTGAGCTAGCCTTGGCTAAAATGGCTGCTTCCGCATTTTCACGCAGGAGCGCTGTGATTGCTGGGCGCACCAGGCATGTGACAAAGCAGCCAGCAATCACAGCGCTCCTGCGTGAAAATGCGGAAGCAGCCATTTTAGCCAAGGCTAGCTCAGTGATTATTTTACTCGTTTATAAAAATGACATTGCGTGCTGTTCGCCCCCATGTCAGACCGCACTGATATCCGAAAGCGACGACTCTACATGCAATTATTTTCATCCACTGATGTGTTTTTGTCTAAGTTTGTCTACGTTGTCAAGCCAGTGACAGGAGTCTGTAGGGCCGCACGCAGTGGTCTATCCACTTCCCCTATATGGGCGGCATCTTCTAGAAAACGAGTGTTCATTGGAGGAGCTTAGAGCGCAACGATGATGTTCATTGGTTATGGATTATTATGAGGCGCAAATGGGAGGAATCATAAGGGGGGAGTCAGAGTTTGGCTTGTGCCAGTGAGCGAATCTGCAGATTGCAGAATGATTTTTTTGTTTTGTTTACTACTCGCCAGTGTGGCGAGTGCTCTTCATGAATCACTCGCCAAACATAAAGAATACTCGCATTTGGTGAGTAAAATGGCCTAATTTCCTTGCCTGTGTCTATCTGTATGTCATGTATGTAATATATGTTATGATGAATTGAAAATGGGGGACCCTGATGATGTAAACAAGACAAACGTCTTTCTCTGGTCTGCATCCCCTTAACAATTGTGTGTATTGAGCCGTACTGTATTGTACCCATTCTGCAATCTGTTAATACAATTTTCAATCACTCAATCAAACAGAGGAAGGACACAGAGGAACATGGAAACAATAAAGAGCCACCAGTGCACCAGGAGGGTATGCATTGGTGAGGGTAGTAACTGTCCAGCAGAGGGAGGTAGCAGTCTGTGAAAAGGTGGGGGCGAGTGAGGAGTAGGAGGGGGAATCTGGGCAGGGAACGGTGAACCGTAACACTAAATCTACACCTATGAACCCTTGTGGCTTCCTAAGGATTTTGAAACTCACTGGGCTTAAGAGATGAAATGATACATCATGTTTAAAGCCATATAATTTTAACTGTTTACTATTTTTTTTAAATCCCCATGATTAACATTAATAGCCCAATCTCAAGATATCTGTAACAAATTACAAATATTTCCGAATTTTAACCACTTATATTCGTGTTCGTTTGATACCAAGTCTGTTTTTATTGAAAAAATTCATATTCATATTCATCATATTTCTATAAATTTTAGACACCATATTACAGCGTGTGAAAAATTTACAAAATTCCTGTGAATAAGAATCTGCCATTATAAAAAAGAAAGGTTGACTATTTCGGTCAGAAATAGCGGTCAGTAGGGCGGTCAGGTGGCGTAACGGAGATTGCGTTCGTCAACAAACCCCGGAGCGGCTAGATTCGCCTGTTCGAATCCAGCTCACAGCTCCGGGGTTGTCACCAGCTTGGCTGGCCGTTTACACTAATACAATTGGCAGTATTAGAGGGTGGGAGAAGCTGGCGGGGTGGGTCCAGGTCGTTATAAACAGCGACTCCTACAGGGTCGGTCGGGGCGCCTGCTAAGCGCGGATAGGACTTGAGTGGGATAGTGTGATCCTTCCACACGCTACGCCCTCTCAATGAGAATCCGCGCTGCCAAGTGAAAAGAAGCGGTTGATTGGCTGGACGTGTGTCGGAGGAAGCACGTGATAGCCTCCACTCTCCCAGACCGACTGTGGGGAGAATTGGCATAACGACTAACGTTGGGATGGGAGAAAATCGGAGGAAAAATGGAGGGGGAAAAAGATCAATAAAAAAAAATAAAAAAAAAATAGCGGTCAGAAATAGCCGTTAGTAAGCGTTAGTAAGCACCGGTTAGTACTAATCTATTACTAAAAGGTATGTATTGTTTTTTTTTGCATGCCTGGTGTAATTATTCTGTTTATTTATCGATATATGATGTGAAAATTAGAGATTAGAGATATATATATATTCTTTTTTAGACTTGCGGTTTTATGGCGGTTTTATTGCGGTTTTATTAACATGGAAGTGGATGGGATGAAAATGGACGCTAGGGACATGGGAGGTACCCTATATGACTAACTTTTTTTTAGAGCGTTTCAAATCATAATCTTTTGACATAATGAAAATATATGTAAAATGAAGATATGGCCCCAATTTCATGAAATAATAATAAACACAGACACCGCTGTTCAAGTTCAAGTTCAAGTTTCTTTATTAGTTGACATGCAAAGATACAGAATACCTTCACATGGAATGCTTTTTTCTGTTATGCTCCTATGAGGATCATAGGACGCTTGGATCATACACATACAGCTCATTACAGTAATATTCCACAATTATTACATTTTAGATAGTAACAGTTCAAAAAGCTCACACACAAAGTCAAGAAAGTAGAAAAGTAGTAGAAATCATGACCAGGAAGCCACAAGGGTTAAATGAAAACCGGCTTATACAAAATGTGAATCAAAGGAAGGAAAATGGAGAAGGAAAAAGATAGAACTATTCTCGCTCTCATTCCTAACACTAGCCACAAAGCATTCCAACTCCATTCCTTTTATCCAGTCGTATGCTCAGTACTTCCCAAACACACAAAAACTTGCCAACAAGAATTTTCGTTTAAGTGTTGCCTTCAAATGGGGTTGTGTTTGCCACACTCACAATTGTATTCACACTGGCACGGTGGTGTAGTGGTTAACACTGTCACCTCACAGCTAGAAGGTCCTGTGTTCGATTCTCCCTTGGGGACCAGGTTGCCGCGTTGCCAGATCTCCTGGGCCTTTCTTTGTGGAGTGTTCTCCCCGTGCTCGCAAGGGTTTCCCAATAAAATAAACCCAATGGAAAAACATGCAGAACAGATTGCTAACGCTGTTGCGTCCCTGACGAAGACGGACAGGAGCACTTGGATTGGTCACCAGGGCGCGGCCCACGCCGCAGCCCATGTCTGCTCCCGGCTGCCCTTGGGGGGAAGGATCAAGGATGACAGGATGGGTCAAGTGCAGAGAGACATTTCATTGCCCATCTCGCATGTGTGTGTTAATCTGCATGACAAAATAATAAACTTCTTCTTCTTGTAAGTGGAAATGTTTTGCCCCATTGCCCAATTGCTTAGCAACAGTGTCCTCACAACTTAAACCACTTGAACACCAAGCATATTGTGTACTCGACTTCGCATGTCGAGACCATGAACTCCCGAGTTTCATTTGAAGGCAGCACATTATGTTTTTGTTAGCAAGGTTTTTAGGGGAAATGCATGTGTTTGGGAAATACTGAGCACGACTGGATGAATGAGACTTGGCTTATACTGCACAATGTGTTTGAAAGTTTGTAAATGGATGTTTTGATGTCGTTTTGCTGTTGTTAAAATTGGCCCCCAATAACTTCAATTCATCAAGTACGGATACCGTGTTTGGATTCTCTGTCTTCATGAATTCAAGGCAACACAGAGTCATTTACATACAAATGATCATTGGAGTGCTCCTTTAACCTTCTGTAGTGTGGTAGTGAAAGGGTTAAGTGAGTCTGCCGGTCAGTGCTTATAGCATCAGCCTTCAACAGGACCAGGGCACTCTCTGCTGGACATGGCTGAATCTGCAGAATGTGTCAGAGGCAGAGCGTGTGGTATTTGGCTCCTAGTTTTCAGCTGTTTAGAAAGTATCGTTGCTGTGGCCTCTTTCTCAAGGATATAGTTCGACGCTCAAGGAGACTTGAGAAAAATTGAGTTACACCAAAATAAACCTGTCGTATAAGATGCATGCGCTGCAAAGCCAAATTGGCCTATTTAAAGGCATATCCATAGACATCCTTTGAATAATATTGACTTGCAAAGTATGCTGAGGTCGAGGACAGGAAGTAGACCGTGTTAGTTGGCACAAGAATGATGGGACGTCGAACAGATAAATTTAGGCTGAAATCTGAAAGTTAAAAAGTCAATCTTTACTCTCTTTCCCTATTTCTTCAAGACGAATGATTGATTGGATTGCTGGTAGGGACATACTAGTATTATGGAAAATGGGCTTTCACCAAGTCTTTTTATGGATTTTTGCAAATGTTATTTAGGCATGGGGGGGGGGGGGCAATTACATAGATACACCTTGCCATGTGGGTTGTCTTCACATTAACAAGTCTTCTGAATTATTGCTGTCTGTGATGTCACAGGGTGAGACAAGCAATGCATTAGCTTTGATTAATTAATTAGCTGTGCTTTTTGGAGCCAGAGAAACGGCCTACCTAATGTACTGCTCAGTTTGTAAAGGTTTTCTTTTTACCCTTGGGTGTAGGGTAGGAGGGCAGGGAGGGCAATAATAAATAAAACATTTGGTGTGTGCAGTGCATCTACACCCACTAAATATGTCATAATTCAACAGATGAAAGAGGAAAATAATTTAATAAATTATTGAAATAACATTTAGACTAGTTTCTTTGCAAAAGAAAAACATAGTAAACATGTTCCACAGATTCATATAACCTTTTTTTTTTGTTATTATACATAATATGTCCCTTTAAAGCTCTAATATGAAATATTTCCCACCATATAAATAAGGGGTATTCATATACATAATATACATTATGGAAGGGTTTAAGATGCAGATGGAAAAGAAGCGTTTTGGAATTGTTGCTAAACAATTTATATGAAGGGGCATTCAGCTGACATAACACTGTCATATTTACAAACATCACCAACATAAACAAACATCGTACAGCCACAAAACACAGCAAAGACAATTAAAAACCCATATATACCTGTTGTCTAATGTTAGTGTCCTCATATTTTTAGACCTCAACCAATTAGACAATGTCTACATTTCTAGTCTTTATTTCTATACCCATTTGTTTGTTTGGATCATGGATTGGGCCTTTAAGAAAAGAAGAAAAAATGCTTCATTATTATGAAAAATGTAAGATTGGAATTCAACATGTCTGTGATGAGCTTGAGGTTATATTTATATGTAATTGTATGAGCTTGTGTTCAGTCTGAACATTTCAAAAATAGAGGCAAAGATAGAATTCCTGTGGAACAAATTAAAACTCAGTTTTTATATTTTGGAATTAATTCCTAGAGCATCGGAATCAATTACACTCATTGTGTGGTGGTGATCTATTTTTACAAGCTCCCAGGATCACAAAAAGAACATCTTCTTTTAGCTGGGGATAAAACACTTAATGCTGAAGCAAGCTGCAGAATATTAATATACGCCACCAATATAGGAAGCTCTCACTGCAAAATATAGATGTACTGTACCAACACAATAATGTGATTTTCTCTATATTTACAATTTTTTCCATTTCATTTTATTGAAGTTATCGAGAATTCAAAGACAGTATGCGAGAGCATGGGTGGCTTCTATCCAGAGGGCATGGCTTCATCCATTAAATGATACAGCTATAAAAGAAAACATTGACTACACAATGAAAGTATCTATCATTATTTAATAAGGGAAACGTCAACAGAAAAAAATCCCAATTGCCATATTAAACTATAATAGTTTCCTTGCTGAGCAGCTTCACGTCTTCATCTCACGAGATTGCTCCAATTATCTTATTATTTTTTATTCATGAAAAAAAACTCATTATATTCTCGATAGTGGTTAATTTTTTTTATTTTTTTTATTGAACACACACATTGTATGTGCAAGCTGTCTGCCTGAATCATAGCTTTCCTCCCTGCAAACCGCTCTGTACAGCCGAGCACCATATCCATATTCATGGGATTTTTGCCGGAAGGCATTTGTGTCCTAAAAATAGCGTGGAGAGAGAAAAGGGCCTCGCAGTGTATCCTAACGCTCACGAGCCAGGGCCTGTGATTGGCTGTAAACAAGTGTCTCTTTGGCTGCAATGCTTCATGTTGTAGAGTAAACACTTGCAAATAATTGCTTGGGGGGCATAAGGAAGAGCTATTAGAGGTGTGTTGCATAAATCAACATAGTTTTCATAGTACTTTGCTGCTTATTTGCTTGTGTATGTCACCTCAGTGAAAATATTGTATTGTGGTATGTGTGTTTCTCGTGTGTGTGTGTGTGTGTGTGTGTGTGTGTGTGTGTGTGTGTGTGTGTGTGTGTGTGTGTGTGTGTGTGTGTGTGTGTGTGTGTGTGGTGTGTGTGTGTGTGTGTGTGTGTGTGTGTGTGTGTGTGTGTGTGTGTGTGTGTGTGTGTGTGTGTGTGTGTGTGTGTGTGTGTGTGTGTGTGTGTGTGTGTGTGTGTGTGTGTGTGTGTGTGTGTGTGTGTGTGTGTGTGTGTGTGTGTGTGTGTGTGTGTGTGTGTGTGTGTGTGTGAGTGAGTGAGTGAGTGAGTGAGTGAGTGAGTGAGTGAGTGAGTGAGTGAGTGAGTGAGTGAGTGGCTGTGCATTCACACATGCATGAGTTACAGTAAAGGTTTATCTTTAAAAAAATGATGGTTTTATAATTTTTTTGCAGTTACAGTATGTACAATATTCATTTATTTTCAAATTGTCCATCTCTACTTTCAAATGACAAATGAGTATGGGAATTTCTGTTATGAGTATTCTTTATGGGCCACATAATGTAAACATTCACGTTTTATTTTCAAATACTGCTTCTGGGTCTGGGCGGATTGCACTGCGGCAGTGTGTGAGCGCCAAGCAAGACGCCCCATAACATCCTCTCTACACTAGAGAGAGCTTTTCCTGAACAACAGATGGATGTTTGAGTTGAAGTGCCATCACCGGGGTTACCAGCAGATGGCAGTATATACCAAGCTGCTCAATACATGCATGCTACCTTTCTTCTGCATGATGCTACCAAGCTAAATTGGTGTTGGGAGAAAAGCACATCTTTATTATGCCTGTGAGGGAATTGTGTTGAGAGAATGTACACAGACAAATTATAACATAAACAAAATAGATAATAAGATAATTATAATATAATAACACAGATATAGCGACACAGGTTTAGGATTCCTATTTACCATACATATTAATATATGTAGTCAGCAGATATCCACTATATTAACAGAGTTTTTTCTTAAAGGAATTTAAATGGTATCTATTTTCTTGTCTGACTCTGGAGAAGATGGTAAGCACATTTCCCATAATGTTTTTGGCCAGATAACTCTATTTTCTTCATTATTAACAGTTATCAATATGTACAACTAAATCACACACCTAAACCTAATATTCAAGTTTAGTTTGACAGATTAAAATCCAACACATAATTTATATTATTATTATTATTATTTTATTTATTATTATTATTATATATTATTATTATTATTATTATTATTATTATTATTATTATTATTATTATTATTATTATTATTATTATTATTATTATTATTATTATTATTATTATTATTATTATTATTATTATTATTATTGTTATATCTGGCTAACTTGCTTCATCTCCAGATCTGTGAGTTTAATTTGTATTTGAACCATTAATAAACAGGACATTGTGAGACAAGCCATGTGAGAAGGTGCCTTGCACGCCATCATTGATTGATTGATTGAAAAGTTTATTAACAGATTGCAGAATGGGTACAGTACAGTACAGCTCAATACATACAATTGTTAAGGGGATGCAGACCAGAGAAAGACTTTCGTCTTGTTTACATCAGGGTCCCCCATTTTCAATTCATCATAACAGATATATGACATACACAACATACAGATAGACAGTACTGCTACATCTATACATTTATGATATACCAGATTTGCAAATACAGTACTGTTTGTGATACAAAAAGTGTCCAGAAAAAGAGTGTATAAACATTTGACGTAGAAACTGTACATTGGAGGAGGTTGGGTAGGTGGGGTGGGGTTGGGTGGGTGGGTGGGGGGCTGTACATTGGTGGTGGGGGTGGGGGGGGTTGGGTAGGGGGGGGGGTGGGGGACACTGTACACTGTACATTGGAATACTGACAAAGCCATACTTGGTCATTTACTGTACAACTGGGTTAGGACATTTGTATAGGGCCAGTTTCGAATTGCAGTCTCCAGTAGGTGTTTTTGAGAGTGTTTTTGAAGGTGGGTAGTGATTCACATTCCTTTACAGCTTTGGGTAGGGCGTTCCACATTGATGTGGCATAATTTGCTAAACGTGTTTAGTCCCTTGTTTGAGCCGAATCTGGGTTTAACATGATTTGTGGAGCTCCCTCTGGTGTTGTGATCGTGGTATTCACTGACCTTTGGGAAGTATTTTGACATGTACATGGGTACCTTGGTTGTGTAGTGTATCTTGTAGACCAGGCCCATTGCAAGTTGCTGTACTCTGTCCTAAGCCATCCTAGGTTGGCAAAGTGGGCACGGGTGAGGTGAGTTCTAGGAGTCAGGTCAAGCAGTATAGTCTGACTAGTTTGTTTTGAGATGTTTGTAATTCGTTTTTTAGTGCCTTTGAGGTGCTTTGGTACCATGAGGTGCAAGCATAGTCGTAGTACCCTTGAATGAGTGCTCCTGCCAGAGTCTTCAGGGTATTCTTGTTTACCAGAGAGGAGATCCGGTACAAGAATCGAGTTCGTTGGTTGACTTTTTTTATTACATTGGATGCCATTTTGTCACAGGAAAGATTAGCCTCTAGGATGGAACCTAGGTATGTAATTTCATCTTTCCTTGTGACAATATTGTCACCCACTGTAACTGAGAAGCCGTCGGTCTTGCTGATTTTGTTATTTGAACCGAAGAGAATGGACTCTGTTTTGCCCATGTGTAATGATAGTTTGTTGTCGGCGAGCCATATGCAGATTTTGCCTAGTTCCGAGCTGAGGGCTTTTTCAACCTGTAACTTGTTCTTGTCAGAGACCAGCAGGGCTGAGTCGTCCGCAAACAGGAACAAGTTGCAGTCACAAGCTGACGACATGTCATTTGCATAAATTAGGAATAGTAGCGGTCCTAGTATGCTTCCTTGTGGAACACCACAGCTCACTGGCCTGATCCTTTTATCTCTCTTCCTAATTCCAAGGCTTTAAATGTATTTTTAAATGTATGCATGGTCATGTTAATGTGGCAAAGGTGCAGGTCATTTCCTTCCGGAAGAAAAAGGCAGGTAAGCCTGAGGCGCATTCTTTAACCTCATGCATCCATAATGAACACAGAACATGGAAACTGTGTCCGTGAGACTGAGGGAATATAAGTGACTTTGTGGTGTTTAAGGAAGCTTTTATAAATCTTAAATTAGTCCTCAATGCTAGTAAAACTAAATGTATGCTGTTCTCGAGAGCCAGAAATGTTGATTATGATGAAGTACATATATCTACCATAAGTTCGATAATATGGATATTCTTGCTTCCAACCTGCCACAGAAAATTGGCTTCCTGTACAGAAATAGATCCAGCTGTCCTGTGATTAGTAGAAAGAGGATTGTTGAAGTCGTTTTCTTATCAATTCTGGACTATGGTGATGCAATTTATCCATAGGCTTTCTGTGGCTCCAACTCTTAAACCACTGGACTTCCGTCTATCGTTCTGCCCTCAGATTGATTACTGGTGACAGATGATACCCACCACTGTGTCCTTTATGAAAAGGTTGGAAGGCCTTCTCTGGTCGAAAGGCATAACCATCATTGGTATTGGATTATTTTTAAAGCCTGTATTGTAAACTTCCCCCTTACATCACAACACTGTTGGAATGGAATCGTGGAACCTATTCTACACGTCCAAATGGCTGGTTGGTTCTGAGGGTTCCTCCAGAAGGTTCTTCCTTCTCTTGCTGCATTTTGGTTCGACTTGTAAAAGTCTTAAATTATTATGTATTCTTATTTATTATTGCTGATATTGTTTGTTTTGTAAGCTTGTCGTCACTGTAGATAAGATAAGATAAGATGATCCTTTATCAATCCCTTTGAGGAAATTCGGGTGTCAAAGCAGCATGGGGGGGGGGGGGGGATACAGGGTGGGGGATACATAGCTTCACAATCCTATACAGTCCAGTATCTATATACACTATAGATACACTTAAAGTATAGATACAAATACAATATAATGTAAAAAAAAAAAGAAAAAAAAAAAGTACAAACACAAGATAGTCCAGTGATGAGAGTCCAGTGATATGAGTCTCTAGTCCAAAATACAACATAGTCAGTACGGTGATGTGAGTCTCTAGTTCTCAAGTCCCGAGTTCTGACAGTGATAGTTCTGGCAGCAGATCCGGCCGTCCAAGCCCTTTGTTGTAGAGCCTGATGGCTGCCGGTATAAAGGACCGGCCCAGACGGTTTGTGGTGTGTCGGGGGGAGATGAGTCTTTGGCTGAACGTGCTCTTCATTCTGGCTAGCTCCTCGTAGAGGGGGTGAGAGGGGTTCTCCAGGATGGCTTCTAGCTTTTTCCTCATCCTCTTATCAGTCACCACCTCTAGGTTATCCAGCTCACCACCCACTACTGAGCTAGCCTTCTTCACCAGCTTTTTCAGCTTGCTGGAGTCCCTCGAGTTGATGTTGCCAGCACACCACAGCAAAAAAGAGGAAGATAGCAGCAGTCGGTTGCACATGTCGAACGACCTGAGTCTCCTCAGGAAGAACAGCATACTCTGTCCCTTCCTGTAGAGGGCCTCAGTGTTGTCCGACCAGTCCAGTTTTTTGTTCAGGTGAACTCCAAGGTACTTGTAGGACTCCACCATATCTACCTCTTCCCCTCCGAGGATTATGGGAGAAGGGGGACCCTTCCTGCCTCTCCGATAGTCCACCACCAGCTCCTTTGTCTTGCTGACGTTGAGTTGGAGTTGGTTACTGTCCGACCACCCTACGAAGCTCTCCAGAGCCCTGTATTCAGCCTCATCGTCATCCACAATGTAGCTGACAATGGAGGAGTCATCGGAGAACTTCTGCAGGTGGCACGTTCTTGTGTTGTAGCGGAAGTCGGAGATGAGGGTAACCTCAGTATCTCACGAGTTGAAATAAAGGTTTGTTTGAATGAATGACTGCATACATCTTTGGACGCTTCTTAAAAACGCTGCTTCCCATCTTGTTCTGCAGATAGCCAGTGACGTGTCGCCTTTAACAGGATTCCAGACAGACTCATCAGAACCAAAAAACAGCATTCCGTCTAGACGGGTCCATTGGCATTGCAACAGTGTGATGAGTCTATTGAGACAACACAGACAAGACTACCAGGAGGGACTTCATCTTAACTACAACACAGACGAGACTACCAGGAGGGACTTCATCTTAACTACAACACAGACAAGACTACCAGGAGGGACTTCATCTTAACTACAACACAGACGAGACTACCAGGAGGGACTTCATCTTAACTACAACACAGACGAGACTACCAGGAGGGACTTCATCTGAACTACAACACAGACGAGACTACCAGGAGGGACTTCATCTTAACTACAACACAGACGAGACTACCAGGAGGGACTTCATCTTAACTACAACACAGACAAGACTATCAGGAGGGACTTCATCTTAACTACAACACAGACGAGACTACCAGGAGAGACTTCATCTTAACTACAACACAGACGAGACTACCAGGAGGGACTTCATCTTAACTACAACACAGACGAGACTACCAGGAGGGACTTCATCTTAACTACAACACAGGGAGGGCTCAGTTTGTTTATTGTAATTTCATTTATCATTTACTTAATTAGTGTATCTGTATTACGTACCCAAGATGTGAGTTACATTTATTCAAAGTCATGCCTGTTCATAAATCTTTTTTATTTAATTTCTTTTCTTTTTGCATTTTTCTAATAAGCCTTGGGCCTTTATCTATGGGTAACAGTACTGTATATTTGCATATCATATATGTCACAAATGTAACAGTACTATATACCTGTATGTCATGTATGTCCCTATGGCCTATGACATAAATGTCATGATGTCATATATGTTGTATATGTCATAAATGTCACTATGAATTGAAAATGAGGGGACCCTAGGGCGGCTAAGTGGCGCAGTGGGCAAGGCGCTCGCCACTAGTGCAGGAGATGCTGGGTTCAAGCCCAGCTCTCTGCATTGCTACCAGCTTGGCTGGTCGTTCATACTAACACAATTGGCAGTGTTAGGGGTGGGAAAGCTGGTGGGTGGGTCCTGGTCGTTGTAAACAGCGACTCCTACAGTTCGGTCGGGGCGCCTGCTCAGCGAGGAAAAGGATCTAAGGGGGGTAGTGTGATCCTTCCACACGTTACACCCTCTCAGTGAGAGTCCGCGCTGCCAGGTGAAAAGAAGCGGTTGATTGGCTACACATGTGTCGGAGGAAGCATGTGATAGCCTCCACTCTCCCAGACCGACCGTAGGGGGTAGGTGCGCAGCGACCAGGAAGGGGATTGGGAATTGGCATAACGACTAACATTGGGATGGGAGAAAAACGAAAAAAAGAAAAAAAAAGAAAATGGGGGACCCTGATGTAAACAAGACAAACGTCTTTCTCTGGTCTGCATCCCCTTAACAATTGTGTGTATTGAGCCGTACTGTATTGTACCCATTCTGCAATCTGTTAAATAACATTTTCATTCATCCATGTACATGTCAAAATACTTCCCAAAGGTCAGTGAATACCACGACCACAACACCAGAGGATGCTCAACAAATCATGTTAAACCCAGATTCGGCTCAAACAAGGGACTAAACACGTTTCGCAATTATGCCACATCAATGTGGAACGCCCTACCCAAAGCTGTAAAGGAATGTGAATCCCTACCCACATTCAAAACCGCTCTAAAAGAGCACCTACGGGAGGCTGCAATTCGAAACTGGCCACCGTAAATGTCCAAACCCCCCCACCCCCTCCTAATAGACAGTCTCCTCCCCACCATATGTATATATTCTCTCCCCACCGTATGTATATATTCTCTCCCCACTGTATGTATATATATTCTCTCCCCACCCACCCACCCCCTCCTAATGTACAGTCTCCTCCCCATCATATGTATATACTCTCTGTCAGGATCTATGGGTAACAGTACTGTATATTTGCATATCATATATGTCACAAATGTAACAGTACTATATACCTGTATGTCATGTATGTCCCTATACCATAAATGTCATGATGTCATGTATGTTGTGTATGTCATAAATGTCACTATGAATTGAAAATGGGGGACCCTGATGTAAACAAGACAAACGTCTTTCTCTGGTCTGCATCCCCTTAACAATTGTATGTATTGAGCCGTACTGTATTGTACCCATTCTGCAATCTGTTAAATAAAGTTTTCATTCATTCATTCATTCATTCATTCATTCATTCATTCATTCATTCATTCATTCATTCATTCATTCATTCATTCATGCATGCATTCATTCATTCATTCATTCATTCATTCATTCATTCATTCATTCATTCATTCATTCATTCATTCATCATTATTGTCTCATATGAATACACTTCGACTTTGCCCCAGTCAAGCAACATGAGCAGACAGTCTATTCTAATGCAAATAATCTAAATGTGCCTTGCATCCATAAACATACATCTGCCCCACAAACTATTTATAAAAATAACTCATATCACCTCCTGACTAAGCCACCTGAGTCTGATCCTCTATCAGCACCATCATCATTTGACATTCAGTAGAATCATCCTATATTTAATTATATTGTCATCATTAAAGGAACACGCCAACCTTATAGGACATGCGCTTAACGTCTTCTCCAGACAAGGAGATAGATACCAATTTCCTCTCTGTGTGTTCAGCTTAAACTAAATATAAAAAATATATAATTTAACTGTGAATGTTGTTGCAGTGACAACAGGATTTAAGAAGTCACTGAACATTCTGGGGGTGAGTTTTCATCACCAGGGAGCGTGTGTTTCCCTAAGGAGCTATAGACACTACAAGAGGTAGTTAGAGATACACACACTGTCAATTCATTATTGTAATTAAGGAATTATTTCATTACCTCTGTATGTATGTATTGTTTGTGTCCAATAGTCTTATTTTCTTTTATTATTTTAAATTACATTCCTGTTTTTCCAATATAAATGCATCCCCTTTCCCTGTTACCCTTCGAGAGGTCCTTTTGTCCTCTCGCCAGGCCGTCATTGTAAATTCAATTTGTTCCTAATTGACCTGCCTGGTTAAATAAAGGTTAAATAAAAAAAATGTATAAACAACACTGCAGTCATTTTTTAAATAACAGGTCACATGTAATGGGATTACAGTCATCTGATCAAAAAGATGCTGACTGAATTCAGTTACAAACTGGATCCCTGGAGCACTGTTTGAAACTAGAAATGATCTGTTTGGCTGTGGTCCTCCTATGTTTACACCACCTTTACCAAACAAAGAAGCATCCTCTCTAAGTGCAATGTTGGTTTACTTTGTTTTAAAGGGTGATTTCTTTTGGATTTGTGTCGACATTAGAAACAATATTTAAGCATTTGTAACTAGTGTCTTCGACTTTATATAGTGGGAAATGCAGTGTTAATTAATTTTGTATGTCATAGTAACATAATCAATATTGCAATTAATATGGACTAAAATCAAGTTGAAATAAATTGTCTGTTTACTGTAGCTTCAAAGTCATTCAAAAAGTAACTGAAAGTAATTGGATTACATTACTTCATTGCTCACATTACATTACTGTTGGTGTAATGCAGTGTATTATGTTACTGATGACAATTTTAACAAGGTCCTCAGTAATCAGTAATATATAACATTTTGACCGTGACCTAACTCATGTCATCCTGGTCCGCTGCCTTGTGTTCACCTTGACTCACACGTCAGACACGTGCACCTCTGCGTGCAAACGTGTAAAACGCAAATGCACGGCGCACAACATACACACTCACATGTGTACAAGCACATGCATGCTCCCATGGTGGGAAACATGTGAATCTTTGATACCTGAGTGTTTTGACCTTTGAAAGCAATGCCTTCAACTCTCTCAGTGAAGGTAATGTAAATGTAAATGTAAGTGAAGGAAATGTCCCCGTGAACTCTCTCAGGGAAGGAAAGGACCCCTTCAACTCTCTCAGTGAAGGAAAGGACCCCTTCAACTCTCTCAGTGAAGGAAAGGACCCCTTCAACTCTCTCAGTGAAGGAAAGGACCCCTTCAACTCTCTCAGTGAAGAAAGGACCCCTTCAACTCTCTCAGTGAAGAAAGGACCCCTTCAACTCTCTCAGTGAAGGAAAGGACCCCTTCAACTCTCTCAGTGAAGGAAAGGACCCCTTCAACTCTCTCAGTGAAGGAAAGGACCCCTTCAACTCTCTCAGTGAAGGAAAGGACCCCTTCAACTCTCTCAGTGAAGGAAAGGACCCCTTCAACTCTCTCAGTGAAGGAAAGGACTCCTTCAACTATATCAGTGAAGGAAAGGACCCCTTCAACTCTCTCAGTGAAGGAAAGGACTCCTTCAACTATATCAGTGAAGGAAAGGACCCCTTCAACTCTCTCAGTGAAGGAAAGGACTCCTTCAACTCTATCAGTGAAGAAAGGACCCCTTCAACTCTATCAGTGAAGGAAAGGACCCCTTCAACTCTCTGAGTGAAGAAAGGACCCCTTCAACTCTATCAGTGAAGAAAGGACCCCTTCAACTCGCTCAGTGAAGGCAAGGACGCCCGTCGCCATATGATCATTCCTATTATCATAACATTTCTCTCCGAGTTCATTTTGCCATACAGGAAAAGTAGGGTCTCTAAACAAATCAATGTGGGTCAACTTGCATACAAATCAGGAGACAAATACATGTGAGAGAGACCGCGATCATGCCAGTCCGACACAAGTGGCAGTAGCGGACTGGCCCAAACCCCCAGTGGGCTGGTTTCTCTCTGTGGGCAGGTCTCTCCGTGGACAGGTCTCTCTGTGGGCAGGTCTTTCTGTGGGACAGTTTCTCCATGGGCAGGTCTCTCCGTAAGCAGGTCTTTCAGTGGACAGGTCTCTCTGTGGGCTGGTCTCTCTGTGGGACAATCTCTCCGTGGGCAGGTCTCTTTGTGGGCAGGTCTCTCTGTGGGCTGGTCTCTCTGTGGGCAGGTCTCTCTGTGGGACAATCTCTCCGTGGGCAGGTCTCTCTGTGGGCAGGTCTCTCTGTGGGCAGGTCTCTCTGTGGGCTGGTCTCTCTGGGGGCAGGTCTCTCTGTGGGCTGGTCTCTCTGTGGGCAGGTCTCTCTGTGGGCTGGTCTCTCTGGGGGCAGGTCTCTCTGTGGGAAGGTCTCTCCGTGGGCTGGTCTCTCCGTGGGCAGGTCTCTCTGTGGGCTGGTCTCTCTGTGGGCTGGTCTCTCTGGGGGCTGGTCTCTCTGTGGGCTGGTCTCTCTGTGGGCTGGTCTCTCCATGGGCAGGTCTCTCTGTGGGCTGGTCTCTCTGTGGGCAGGTCTCTCTGTGGGCAGGTCTCTCTGTGGGCAGGTCTCTCTGTGGGCAGGTCTCTCCGTGGGCAGGTCTCTCTGTGGGCTGGTCTCTCCGTGGGCTGGTCTCTCTGTGGGCTGGTCTCTCCGTGGGCAGATCTCTCTGTGGGCAGGTCTCTCTGTGGGCTGGTCTCTCTGTGGGCAGGTCTCTCTGTGGGCTGGTCTCTCTGTGGGCTGGTCTCTCCGTGGGCTGGTCTCTCTGGGGGCTGGTCTCTCTGTGGGCAGGTCTCTCTGTGGGCAGGTCTCTCTGTGGGCAGGTCTCTCTGTGGGATGGTCTCTCTGTGGGCTGGTCTCTCTGTGGGCAGGTCTCTCTGTGGGCAGGTCTCTCTGTGGGCAAGTCTCTCTGTGGGATGGTCTCTCTGTGGGCTGGTCTCTCCGTGGGCAGGTCTCTCTGTGGGCTGGTCTCTCTGTGGGCATGTCTCTCTGTGGGATGGTCTCTCTAGGGGCAGGTCTCTCTGTGGGCAGATCTCTCCGGGGGCCAGTTGAGCAGCTTATTAAAGTAAAACTAGAGCGAGAGAGAGAGTGATGCGTCGTCAGCCCACACAGCTCCGAGCAGAAAGGCAGTGCTGCAGAAGCTGGGGATAGAAAATAAAGCCTGTTCAAATATAGACATTCATCCTGAAGCACTGACTGCACAATATAGGACTGAATGTATCATGGTATCCTCACCGTGGTGCCTGCCGGCCACAAACCTTTCACTTACCCTTAAAATAGCTCTGTATTAGTGTTACAGCAGCCTAGGCCCTAGAAGAGTACGAGACATTTAAATACCATATAGATCTTGCCCGTAAATTGCGGTAAAAAAAAACACTTCTTGTGTAGGAACTAACCAGCTTCCCAATGACTAACAGAAACCCTATCTGATGATGAACCCTATCTGACGATGAACCCTATCTGATGATGAACCCTATCTGATGATGAACCCTATCGGATGATGAACCCTATCTGACCATGAACCCTATCTGACCATGAACCCTATCTGATGATGAACCCTATCTGATGATGAACCCTATCTGATGATGAACCCTATCTGATGATGAACCCTATCTGATGATGAACCCTATCTTACCATGAACCCTATCTGATGATGAACCCTATCTGATGATGAACCCTATCTGATGATGAACCCTATCTGATGATGAACCCTATCTGATGATGAACCCTATCTTACCATGAACCCTATCTGATGATGAACCCTATCTGATGATGAACCCTATCTTACCATGAACCCTATCTGATGATGAACCCTATCTGATGATGAACCCTATCTGATGATGAACCCTATCTGATGATGAACCCTATCAGACCATGAACCCTATCTTATGATGAACCCTATCTGACCATGAACCCTATCTGACCATGAACCCTATCTTACCATGAACCCTATCTGATGATGAACCCTATCCCTAAGATCAAATGAGTGGATCATCCTTAGTTAAGGTCTCCAGAGTACAGAATGATTTAGGAAAGTCAGCCTTCTGCCCCAGCTTCCTGGGATGATCTTCCACCCTCGCTACAAATCAATACCACACTATCCTATATAGACCATTTAAAAACATGATTACAAATCTCTCTGCTTCAGTTTGTATCTGTTTTACAATTTTATAAAAACATTTAATAAAATAAGTTAATCTCATTTTATTCAATTACCTAAAGATAATTCTATTTTCCTTATCTTTATTTTGTGTATCCATTCATTATGCCTATAACTCATAACAAGAAGCGACTCCTACTGGTTAGAGTATCGATTGAGTAGCTACACGTATGTCTTACCTATCTGGCTGACCAGACCCTCACCGTTATATCTTATTCATATTTCATCTTGTTCTTTATCTTTTGCTATGTTTTTTATTCTCATATATCTTTATTGTCATTTCTATTACCCTGCCTGTACCTCCCCTCTCATGTGCTGCTATGACCCCTGAATCTCCCCAAGGGGATTAATAAAGGATAATCTTATCTTATCTTAACATCCAACCACACACAGCAAGTTAACAAAAGGGCACTTACCTGGTGCATTGAGGGGCTCCCAGACGAGGAGACCTCTGAGTGGAGGAGAAGATGGATGGGTGGAGGATGAAGATGGAGGATGCCACTGAAGCCAGCATCGCAGAAAGGAGTACTCACATTCTGAGAAGACTTCCGCCCACAAAAGGTCTGCCATGTTGACTGTGGGCTCCCATTATAAAGCCAGGTGTGTCTCCATGATCTCATCATATGCCTGTAGAAAATAGCAGAGAGCTGGGGGAGGCATGCAGGGGGCGGCCATCAGCCCCTGGCACAATCATTTGTCCACAGCTGTGCCCAATCATCCATTTGTCAATGTTGTCCAAAATGTTCTGGGCACAGCTGTGAAAGGATCCCGCAACACACAGTTCAAGCAGTTCATAATAGTGTCTCAGTTATGCAATAATTCACACCAGCCCTTAATACCACTACACTGTAAACAAGCAAGCCACTGATAGAAGTTTCCTCTCCATTAGGTGTTGACCCGACAAAACTGGCCAGATGTGGACAGAACCGACGGAGAATGTCACTCTTTCACAACTGTTGCCTCCACTGGGATATTTTTTGGACCAACGATACAGTGTTGGTCAGGCTCCTTCCCCCCCCCCCCCCCCCCCCCCCCCCCCCTCCTTCTCCATCAGCTGTCTCCCCATGTTCGTCCCTTTCAATTTATTGGTTTTTAGTTAGGCAAGTTTCACTAGTAGTTCCCCTTGTCTCCCCCCTTGTCTGCTTGCTCACGGTGGCGGGGACACCTTTCGTGGTCGTAGCAGCACTACTGTGCGCCCCTCTTAACAGCGGTCGCTGGGCACGCGCTGAGTGTTTGGTGCATGCCAATATGTAATCACAGGCATTGATTGAGTACATGTTTAGACCTGTGATTACCTGTGAACAGCGTGTCAAGCTCGAGTGGCTCACAAATTAAGAGCTTGAGTAACAGCATAGTATCTCATTAGTGGATGGTGTTTTTCAGCCTAAATCTCTACTTTTGTGTGGTCATTGGACGTCGGCGTGTGCGGCCGTTTTATTGATTTGAGTTTATTCGTTTATTCTTGTTTTGTTAGTCTATTAATTTGTGGCAACCCTTTTTTTTTTTTTTTTTTTTTTTTACTCAGTAAATGGTTAATGGTGATTTGTATAGCACTTTAATCCAAAGCGCTTTACAATTTGTTCCTCATATTTTACCCATTCACTCACACATACATTCACACAGAGGCAGAGGCAGCCATGCAAGGTGCCAACCTGCTCATCGGGAGCAGTTAGGGGTTAAATGTCTTGCTCAAGGACACTTCGACATGCTGCCCCGGAGGAGCAGTGAAAAATGTGGAGTTTTCACACATGTAATACATTTTTACAAATAAAGATTTACCTGTTAGACCTTCATCTGTTGTCCTGATGTGTTGGGAATCTAATTTTCTCCACCTGTGACAGTAACATCATGAACTTCATACAGCTGTCTAACAAAGGCCTGTGACAGTAACATCATGAACTTCATACAGCTGTCTAACAAAGGCCTTTGCCCATCGTATTTAGCTCAAGAAACATAATAGGTCTTTGAAAATGGAGGTGGCGGTTGTTTTCAGCTTGGCCTTTAATGGAGCGAGGCGACTGGTGAAACTAATATTAATATTCCTTCACCACGTCGCCTGTGTTTTGACAGCATCTCTCGCTCTCATTAGCACAGTGTACGCACACATCCAACCCTGCCCGACCCTCACAACGTGTGTGTGGGTGTGGAGAGAACCCACCGTATCAGACAAAACTGCACAATAGCACTGATGTCTCGCGCTTTGAAAATAAACTAAAGAACAAGTTGAAGGGTTTCACCCAGTTTTGACAGCACATCAATTTCAATTGCATTATCTATGTTTTCCATTATGGTATTCTTCACATAAAATGCTGAAGTCTGTTCATGTTCCGTACACAAAGTCATTATTATATCACCTTGTGGACTGTTTTATGATGAGATTTGAGCTAGCTGTGGTTATATAGAAGACAACATTATTTTAGAAAGTAGCTACACTCTTATCAGGCACTTGTGGAGTCTCTCATAACCACCCTGGCAGGGACATGCAGGGACATTTTATGAGGCAGGTCAACCACTATAATCCCTGTACCAAAAAACACCTCCCAGCAGGCCTAAATGACTACAGACCGGTGGCACTCACCTCTGTGGTCATGAAATGCTTTGAGAGGTTGGTCAAGGATTACATCTGTGCCTCCCTCCCTAGTACTATGGACCCATTGCAGTTTGCATACAGGACAAACAGGTCCACCGACGACGACGCAGTCTCCCAGCTGCTGCACAACACCCTTTCTCACCTTGACAGTCAGAAGGGGGGCTATGTGAGATTGCTGTTCATTGACTATAGTTCAGCTTTCCTTTCAGCCTGTGGTTTAGACGTTGAGTTCATTGCTGGGTTAAGTACTTCTATTCTATTCACATATATGCTTACTACATGTATCTATTCTATTTACATATATGCTTACTACAGTACATGTATCTATTGCTATGTCCGTCCATCACAAACACACAAACTGTCTAAGGCCTGTCCCCGTCTCCCTGTCTCCGTCTGAGTGGATGTCTCGTGGTGATGACCGGAGTGGTGGACGTCCTGTGATGATGGCCGGGATGATGCGACCCTCTCTACGCTGCCCCCATA
Source organism: Notolepis coatsorum (assembly GCF_963971535.1). Taxonomy (NCBI): domain Eukaryota; kingdom Metazoa; phylum Chordata; class Actinopteri; order Aulopiformes; family Paralepididae; genus Notolepis; species Notolepis coatsorum. Next base: position 46,283,270 of record NC_140182.1, on the reverse strand, counting down.
CCTCAAGTGGATCCGTCATCAGCTCTATTTTCAATCATTCAAAATGTTCTTATGTACCCCAGTTGCTATTGCATGTACTTATTTGTGTTTCATTACACGTATATGTACATGCTTATCAACTGTTTCACCTGTTTTATAGCAACACTACTATCACCGACATCTAAGAAGGGAGATCCCCCTTGAACGGCCCTTCTAAGGTTTCTCCCTTCCACATTGCCTGTGGTGCTTTTTTCCTATTGCTAGGTTTTTATTGAGTTTTTCCTTACCTTCGCTTGGGGTATGTCTGGGAGTGTTGCATTAATTTAATTGATTTATTTTAGATTTTATTTTGGATTTCCTGGTGTATTTGTCTTTGTTCTTTATTTATTGTGATTTTTCTTCTTGACCTGTTTAAAGAATACGTGTCCGGCCCATTGGGACATTAACATGTGTTGTCGGGCCTTACAAATACATTTGATTTGATTTGATTTCAACAGTGTAGTCCCCACCAGACTGGCTGACAAGCTGATTGATCTGGGTCTGAACTCCACCCTGAGTTCCTGGATCCTGGACTTTCTGACCGACAGGCCCCAGGTGGTCAGGGTGGGTGGACACACCTCCAACTCCATCACCCTGAGCATCGGGTCCCCCCAGGGATATGTCCTCAGCCCCTACTGTATTCGCTGTACACACATGACTGTGTGGCCAGGTTCAGCTCCAACTCCATAGTGAAGTTTGTGGACGACACGTGGTGGTGGGCCTGATCTCCGACAACAACGAGAAAGCCTACTGGGAGGAGATTGATGTCCTGGCACTCTTGTCCCTGGATAACAGCCTACTCCTGAACATTGGTAAGACCAAGTTTCAAGTTTCTTTAATAGTTGTCATACAGAAGTACAGAATACTTTTGTACAAAATGCTTCTTACTGTTGCGCTCCAGAGACTGTGCATGACAAGATAAGTATGAAATAAAAACATAGTAAAAATTAGAAGAAAAAAAGAGGTCACAGTGTTCAGTTTAGACATATGTACAATGTTCGTAGACGTAGTTACCATACAATATACAATATACAAGGAGCTGATCGTGGATTTTAGGAGAATACAGCAGGGGATACACAAGCCACTGTGGATAAATGGGACTATCGTGGACAGGGTGAGCAATTTTAAGTACCTGGGAGTCCACATCGCAGGGGACCTGACATGGTCAACACACACAGACACTGTGTTAAAAAAGGTGAAACAGCACCTCTACCACCTGAGACAACTGAGGAAGTTCAAAGTATCAGGGAAGATACTCCAGTCCTTCTACTCTGGGGCTGTGGAGAGCATTCTGACTGGGAATATCACTGCCTGGTTTGGCAACTGCACTGCCCAGGACAGGAAGGCTCTACAGAGAGTAGTGTACTGCGGGTATGTATGTATTGTATGTATTGTACTACTACCCCTGCAGGACTTGTACACCAGGAGGTTCAGATCCAGTGCCTGCAGAATAATGAAGGACCCTCATCACCCCAACAACAGTCTGTTCAAGCTGCTGTGGTCAGGCAAGCGCCTCCGCATTCATGCAGCAAAAACAGAGAGACTCAGACTCAGCTTCTTCCCCCAGGCCATCAGAACACTGAACACTGATCTCTCCACACACAAGCACACATGAACACACACACACACACACACACACACACACACACACACACACACACACACACACACACACACACACACACACACACACACACACACACACACACACACACACACACACACACACACACACACACACACACACACACACACACACACACACACACACACACATTTATTATTTGTATTTTTGCACAATCGAGGCGGGCATGGCCACCTACATTTCACTGCATGTCTCGTGTATGTATGTGACAAATAAAACTCCTGAATCTTGAACCCTTTTAAGTGCACCCTTAATGTCAACATTATTACTTTATTGATCCCCTTGGGGAAATTCAGGCATCATAGCAGCAATTAAATACAATTAACACCAGCCAAGAAAGGGCACTTTCTGACTCTGAGGAAAAAGGGGAAGGTGCCCTACGTCACGTGTGCACGTGCCTGCACGATGGAAAAAGCTGACCCACATTATCGAGTGCAGATTCAGAACCTCAAACCAAAGGGCTTCGTGAATAACCTCAGCCATGAGATCTCGGCTGGGGCAAATAACCTCAGCCATGAGATCTCGGCTGGGGCAAATAACCTCAGCCATGAGATCTCGGCTGTGGCAAATTACCTCAGCCATGAGATCTCGGCTGGGGCAAATTACCTCAGCCATGAGATCTCTGGGGGAAATAATCGTATCGGTGCCACGGGCTGCAGAACAATGCAAAACTGCAATTGATTTGTGTCTTTATCAGCCAGTTGCCAAGTAGCAAGTAAACCAACACAGTAAACACAGATCCATCCCTTAGCTTCTGTGTTTACCTCCCTGGTGGCCGGACCACGCCTTATCTACAGCACTTGGCTGCCTCAGGGCTTTGTGATATCTGTGTTCCTTTTATAAATCATGTGACGTGTTTACCCCTGTTATGTACTGTAGCACTATGAATGAATAGAGACGTTTGAGACATGGTTATGACAATGTAGGCATGAAAACATAGATGTACAGTATGTCATGTATTGGGAGACAATTATAGAATATTACCATGCAAAGCCAGGTTAAAGGATCACCATTTGATGTAACTATGGTAACAGACAGTGGAAAATCAATTAAATGACTTTGAACTCAGAGAGATATCCCCCTTTTTTCAAAATGCTTTCATGCAGTTCATTGTACCTATATAGGCAATTTCAAACACAATGCTTCACAGTGAACTGAGGCACGACAGAATATTGCCTGAGCTATTAATCCTCACGACGAGCAGATTATGCACTGACAACTAGCCAACTGAACCTTTGAACTGGTTTAGTAAGTATTTTCAGCATATTGATGTATTCCCTGTATCTAAGTACAAACCGTAGACCAACAAACAGGGATCACTGTTCAAATACTACAAAGTCAACCAGATAAATACATAGGTAGGCCTACATTGTAGAACAAGTCCCCACCAGTGATGTAATCCCCCCCTTGCGTCAGTCACTAGGAAAAGCAATAATACATGTGTTCTGGGAAAATTGTGTTATTAACCACCCAACCAAATTTGAATGATTGATACATTTGAATAACTATTTAACTATAAAACCCAGCTGAAAAACAGCTCATCTGGCTGCTTTAGACCATTTCTCTGGATTGTTGGGGGGCGTTTGATTGATTGATTGATTGATTGATTGATTGATTGATTGATTGATTGATTGATTGATTGATTGATTGATTGATTGATTGAAAACGTTATTATCAGATTGCAGAATGGGTACAATACAGTACAGCTCAATACAAACAACTGCTAAGAGGATGAAGAGCAGAAAAATACTTTTGTCTTGTTTACATAAGTGTCCTCCATTTTCAATTCATCAAGACATTTATGACATACAAGACATACAAATATACTGTGTAAGAGAGAACATCACAAAAAATATATATCCGAAGGGGAAGAAACTGTACATTAGAGGGGGTTGGGTGTGGGAGTGGGGGGATTTTGACATTTACAGGGGCCAGTTTCTAATTGCAGCCACTGTGCTCTTTGAGAGCGGCGTGGTCAGATCACACTTGATTGAAAGTTCCCCTTTCACCACAAGTACTATATTAGAAAGGTATAGCCAACTGAGTTAGACCACTGAATCAGTCCAGAGTGTGGTACTCATTTTCCATTCACATACTGTACGTGAAACAGTTAGCAGTAGCTTCTCCGTACTAAACCGCTTCACTATAAACTACCAAATCTATCAAATGGACCCTACTGTACTTGGTTAGAAAGGTAGACTAAGTGACTAACTAGCAAACTAGGTTAGACCACCAAAATATGTGTGTTTATTTAACTAGACCTCCATTCACATACATGTAACAGTTAGCCTTAGCTTTGCAGGTTGTTTCCATTCTGGAAGCTGATTGGCTGTCACCGCATTCCACAGTGACTGTACATCCCGGTGTGGTCCGGGAACAGTTATGTACACACTATTGGTTAAGGTTAGGATTTGGGGAGGGAAAGCTGATCCTAGCTGATATCACATTGCTTTGTTGGATGGACTGAAGCAACTCCCGGTTTACAAACCAGATAGGCTTCTGAAAATGGATAGAGAATCCCCTTGAATTCAAACTCATTTTGAAAACAGGTTACATAACAGGCCAGGTAGAGGCTATCAATGAACATAATGCTATTGTAATTCAAGCCAGAGAGAGACAGCTAAGAAAATGTCCTTTATGAGGAGCACACTATAGTCTCTTGAATGCTTAATTAGTGCTTAATTAGGCTTTTTGGGTTAATTAATTCTTCAAACTGCAAGAAGAAGAATTGTGTTTTGTGTCTCACTGCCTCTGCCTCCTTAGCAAACTAGATCAAGCACCAGGTCATACAGTAGGGGGGGGGGGGGGGGGGGGGGGGGGGGCGGTATCGAACAGATAACGTTGGGAAAATAGACACTATTGGTTTGTACGTGTAATCAAGAAAATGATAATAATCAACCTATGATTGGTTGGAGACCGATCTGGAAAACGATCTCACAACACATTGGAATTTGTCGTTATGGTTTTAACAAACCTAGGTAACATTTTATAATACAGCCCACGTTGTGCAGTTTAATTACCCAGAACTGTGTAACTTCCTCATATGAATCCGTACATATAAAATATTTACTGGTTCCTACTGGTACTTAAAAGTAGGTACAGCCAGGAAATGTCAGGAAGTTACTCTAAATCCACAATTGTTCCTCACTGTCTTGTTTTCTTCTGCTGTACCTACACATACTGTACCTACAAGTACCAGTAGGAGCCGGTAAATATTTAATATGGATTCATACGAAGTTACACCATCAGTTCGGTGTGATTACACTGTGACTTCCGGGTAATTACACTGTACAACGTGGGCTGTATTATAAGTGTTTTCTCACAGAAAGAAGGAGTAGCATGGAGAGGCCTAAACAGTGAGTGTCTCTATTCTTTTCAGAATGTACCTGTTACGACCCCTGTGAGTCTAAGGGTAAAGGGCTGTAACATAACAGTTGGTTGACAGAAAAGATGGACCACGTTTGTAAACAACAATGATATTTATTGAAAGATGCAAAGGAAGCACATGTAGCTCAAGGGTGAGCCCAGGCCAAAACAACAAACAAACACCACTATACTCCAAATAAACCCAATCTAATCTATGGTAAAAGAAATTACATTACCTAAACTACTCTTACCTAACCAAAACAGGAGAAAACAATATCCAAAGGAAATGGCAGCTCACCCCATCTGTGCTTCCTGAGAAAGAGAGAAAAACACATTAATAATACATAAAACAAAGGCAGAATATATACAAAAACAAACTATAACTAACAATGCTCTCTCTGTGGCCATACACACACAAGGAAATTTCCACTAAGCACCAAAGGCCAATAAACGAAATGCAATATTGTCAAAGTTACAGGTTACAAAATCACACTAGGCCTAGCCTCATGCCAGAGAGAGAGAGAGTGACTGAAGTGAGAAGCCATGTTTTAACAGGTGTGGGGTGATCCATGATTGGGTGGTGTTGATTGAGTGTTGGAGTCTGGAAACCATCCACCAATCGGTGCTGTGTTGCTATAATGGAAGGGCAGGCCTGGCAGGGACCAATGGTGAAGGGAACAATGGCTGGAGGGAGGAAACAAAATGGAGAACACACACACATGGAGACACACACTGGGGAATATATACATTGGGATGTAACACCCCCATACATAAGACAAAAACATGTTTGACACTTAACCCCAACTAAACATGCTTTTTTTTTCTTTAACAACGAGATAACATCTCTGAGATAACATGTACTTCAAAACAAAGAGCTATAAAAAAAACTAGCAGTTGGTACAACAACCACTCGGGTCAACAATGACAGAACGAGTTGACGGCAAGAGAGACTGAGACGACAGCAACATAAAACGAGTCCACAGCAACATAGACCGAGTAGACAGCAAAATAGAACAAGTCGACAGCAATATACAGTAGAACGAGTCGACAGCAACAGACAATTAACTCCGAGATAGAGCATCCGCCAACACACTCTCAGACCCCTTCTTATGCTTTATGCTGAGGTTATAATTTTGCACTATGAGCGCCCAACGCATGAGGCGCTGATTGTGGTTGTACATCCGCGACAGAAAAACCAATGGGTTGTGGTCGGTGTATACTACCACTGGTAATACGCTCGAACCGACATACACCTCAAAATGTTGCAACGCATACAACATAGCCAAAGTCTCCTTTTCAATAGTGGAATAGTTTAGTTGATGTTTGTTAAATTTCCGGGAAAAATAACAAACCGGGTGACTGACACCATCGTGATCTTCCTGTAATAACACTCCTCCAGCTCCCACCCCGCTGGCATCCACCTCCAGCTGGAACGGCAGGGAGAAATCTGGAGCAGAGAAAACAGGGGAACTGCATAAGAGAGCTTTAACACTATCAAATGCATTTTGACAATCAGCTGTCCAAATGAATGGTTTGGACGGGCTACACAGGCTAGTGAGAGAAGTGACGACAGAAGAAAAGTTTCTGCAAAAACCACGGTAATACCCAGCCATCCCAAGGAATCTACGCAATTCCCGCCTAGTAGTAGGCACTGGAAAAGTTGTGATTGCAGATATTTTTGCATCCACCGGACGCACTTGGCCTTGTCCTACCTGCTTACCAAGATAGGTAACCATAGCCTTGCCGAACTCACACTTGGCAAGGTTAAGGGTCAGGGAGGCTCCAGCTAAGCGGTCAAAGACAGTTTGTAAGGTTGTCATGTGGTCACGCCAGTTGGTCGAATAGACAACCAGGTCATCGAGATAGGCATTACAATTTGGAACACCAGCCAGGACTAGGGTCACCAGTCGCTGGAAAGTGGCCGGGGCATTACGCATTCCAAAAGGCATTACCGCATATTGCAAAAAATTGTCAGGAGTAACAAATGCCGAGATTTCCGAGGCACGGGGGGTCAAAGGGACCTGCCAGTAACCCTTTAACAAATCTAGTTTGCTAACATAGGTGGCAGATACAAGGTTGTCAATACAATCTTCCATGCGGGGCAGTGGGAAGGAATCAGGCACGGTGACAGCATTTACCTTTCGGAAATCAGTACAAAATCTAGGAGTTCCATCCGATTTGGGAGCTAACAAGCAAGGTGAACTCCAGGGACTGCAACTTGGCTTGGCTAAACCATGTTTTAACAAATAGTCAACCTCCTGTTGCATCATGGCCCTCTTGGTGATGTTAACACGGTATGCATGTTGCTTGATAGGCACAGCATTGTTAACATTAATATCATGGGCCAATACAGAAGTACAGGAGGGAACATCACCAAACAGAGCCATGTAGGCCTGAATCAAATTTGTGATGTCCTCTCGCTGCTCCTCAGGTAAGTGTGCTAAGTGAGTGGGCAGGTTCAATAACATCTCAGTGTTGGACAATCTAGCACCCTGATGGGCTGCATTGCGCAACTCCAAGCCATCTACATCCTCACCACTAACGTCAGGAGAGTCCGGAACTATTGGAGTTGAGGCAACAGCAGAGACGGCCAGTCCGGCTGTCTGGTCTGAGGTCTTCACCTGCACACTATCTCTGGAAAAATATGGTTTAAGCATATTGATGTGGCAAACACGAGAGTGACGTTTACGATCAGGGGTGCGAACTACATAGTCTGTATCACTTATTTTCTTGTCTATTGCATACAGTCCGGAAAAACGAGCGGAAAGAGCAGAACCAAGGATAGGTAACAGGACTAGAACCTTATCACCTGGCTGGAAAGATCGAGAAACAGCTTTCTCGTCATAGTGCCGTTTCATAGTTCTCTGGGAAGAAGAGAGCGCTTCTTTTGCGAGAAAGCACGCCTGATGCAGTCGCTCTCGAAACTGGCTAACAAAATCTAGAACATTAGTGGGTGTGCTGGCACCCTTTGACATGAACCGTTCTTTAAGAACTTTCAGAGGCCCTCTAACAGTGTGCCCGAAAACGAGCTCAGCAGGACTGAAACCAAGAGACTCCTGTATGGTCTCTCGCGCAGCAAATAGAACAAGGGGGACACCCTCATCCCAATCTTTCTCTGTGTCTAAGCAATATTTACGCAACATGGACTTTAAGGTCTGATGCCAACGTTCTAGAGCCCCCTGAGTTTCAGGGTGGTAGGCACTGGACACTATATGTCGGATACCCAGGGACTGTAACACTTGCTCAAATAACCTAGACAGGAAGTTGGTGCCTTGGTCCGTTTGTACTACCTTAGGCAGTCCAAACGTGGAGAAGAACTTCGTCAAAGCCTTAATTATTACAGGCGCTGTAATTCTGCGAAGAGGGATAGCCTCAGGGAAACGGGTGGCGGTACACATTATTGTCAACAAAAACTGATTGCCGGCTTTGGTCTTTGGCAACGGACCAACACAGTCAACTATGACATGTTCAAATGGTTCACCGACCGCTGGTATAGGACAGAGGGGAGCAGGTGGAATTACCTGGTTTGGCTTTCCGGTGATCTGACAAGTACTACAGGTACGACAGTACTGTGCTACATCGGACTTCAAACCGGGCCAAAAGAAATGTTGAAGTATTCTGTTGTATGTTTTAGTGACTCCCAAGTGTCCAGACCAAGGGTGGTCATGGGCCAAGAACAGTACATGCTGACGATAAACTGCAGGGACAACAATCTGATAAACAGTGCTCCAGTCTGGTACCTGATCTGGTAGCCCTATCTCCGATTGTGCATGCTCTGCCAGTCTAGTACCATGGGACCTCCATGTACGCATCAAAACTCCTTCATCCACAAAATAAGAATGCAACTCTCTCCTCTGTTCTGTTTCAAGAGAAGAGAAACATTTTGCAAGAGAAGGGTCAGCCTTCTGGGCAGTAATTAGCATTTCACGAGTAACGGGTAACTTCAATGCGTCGGCACTAGTTACAGTTGTCTGTGGGGGTACCTTACTATGAGTCGGTGGTTTGTCAGCGGTATCAGAAGTTGGAGCCAGCAACTCCTCCCTGACAAAAGCTGAAGCAAAAACAGAGTCAGACAAATTAATTTCATCACCTCTCTTTTTCAATTGAGCCCGAGTGACAACACTTGCAGAAAAAACTTCAGGGAAGTTCTGTGACAAGTCATCAGGCAGAGAATCTGTGTCTGGGTGATCCAACACTTCCAGCACAGCGTTCACCTGTCCTCCAGCTAAATCATTTCCCATGATAAAGGAAATGCCTTTAACTGGCAAGGAAGGTCTCACCCCTATTTTAAAGAACCCAGTGACCAAATCAGATTGTACATGAATACAGTGTAACGGGGCTGGCACGAAACCCATCTCAATACCTTGAACTAGGACACTAGAACCACAGGAAGATTTCTCAGACAGAGGTAGTACATCAGAGAGGATAAAGGATTGTGAGGCTCCAGTATCTCGTAAGATCTGAACTGTACACTGATCTTTTGGATCCCCTGTCAAGGAAACTAAACCATTGGAAGTAAATGGCCTGAAACAAGGATCGAGAACATCCTGATCATTGTGCATCTGTTGATCAGAATCAGGTGCCATTTTAATCAGACCAACCCCTTTGGGTTGTCTAAAGTTCTGAGAGGACGGTTGCTGCTTACGTTTCAATGTTAAACAGTCAGAAATAACATGACCAGGCTTATGACAGTAGTAACATGTCCGCTCCTCTTTTGAGCGTGGAGGTGACATTTTTGGTCGGGGGTGTGTGAATTCTGAATGGTTGGGGACAGAATGTTTCTGAGAGAAATCATGGGGGAGAAACGAGTCACGCCTATCTACAAACACAGTTTTATGGGTTAGCGCAAACTCATCAGCTAATACAGCAGCTTGCTGCAGAGTGGACACTTTCTGCTCACTCAGGTAAATTATAATACGCTCTGGCAAACGATTCTTAAACTCTTCTAATAGAATGAGTTCTCTGAGAGAGTTAAGATCTGAGGCCTTGCTTGCTGCACACCATTTATCAAAGAGAGTTCCATTCTCTCTAGCAAACTCTACAAAGGTCTGGTTGACAACTCTCTTGTGACTGCGAAACCTCTGCCTATAAGCTTCGGGCACAAGCTCATATGCACGAAGGATGGCAGCCTTCACAGTATCATACAGTAAACTATGTTCTAGGGAAAGTGTTGAACAAACCTCTTGGGCTTTACCAGTCAATTTGCATTGAAGCAACAAAGGCCAGACCTCTCTTGGCCAGCGCAATGAAGCAGCAATACGCTCAAACACATTCAAATAAGTATCAACTTCTGTCTCTCGGAACGGAGGCACCAAAGCAATGTGTTTACTTATATCAAAAGTGTGTGATGAATAAGCTGTGGAGGAGGACATACCCGGGCCTTGTGGAGGAGTCGGTGTAGCAGAGTTGGATTCACTCCTTTGGACTCCCAGCTCCAACTCCCGCAGTCTGAGCTCTTTTTCCACCTCAAGCTCCAACCTACAGATGTTAACAGCCCTTTCATTTTCCGCCTCAAGCTCCATTTTACGAAGCCGATACTCCGCCTCATGTGCTTGTGCCTTCTCCTGAGCCTCCATCTGGAGACGGGCTATTCTAACCTTGACCTGGGCCCCTTCTCGAGACCCAGATGACACAGGAGAGGCCAAGTGAAAATGTGGCAATGTGACTCTCACACCTGCCTTTTCAGCACCATGGGCTTGCTCCTCAGAAGGCTGTGCTTCCGTAGGTTCACCAGGAGGACTTGCATGTTCATCAGAGACCACAGGTAAAACAAGCGTCCCCTGCTCCAACAGCTTATCTACCACAAGACACCTGATATCCTGCTTAAGATGCTTTTGTTGAACCGAGAGTTGAAAATGTGTGGCAATCTCCACTAAGTCTGCCTTGCGGCAGCTATCCAGCGCTTCCCAAGTAGGATTGCTCAAGAATTTCCCCAGATCAAAAGTACTAACTGCCATTATTATTTTTCTTACACAAATGCCATTTTTACACACAAATTAATTAATAACTATACAAGTGTAAACAAACACAGTTCACCAAATCCATCAACCAACAATTGAACACGGGTTACAAAATCCCGGACGAGCCCCCATTTATGTTACGACCCCTGTGAGTCTAAGGGTAAAGGGCTGTAACATAACAGTTGGTTGACAGAAAAGATGGACCACGTTTGTAAACAACAATGATATTTATTGAAAGATGCAAAGGAAGCACATGTAGCTCAAGGGTGAGCCCAGGCCAAAACAACAAACAAACACCACTATACTCCAAATAAACCCAATCTAATCTATGGTAAAAGAAATTACATTACCTAAACTACTCTTACCTAACCAAAACAGGAGAAAACAATATCCAAAGGAAATGGCAGCTCACCCCATCTGTGCTTCCTGAGAAAGAGAGAAAAACACATTAATAATACATAAAACAAAGGCAGAATATATACAAAAACAAACTATAACTAACAATGCTCTCTCTGTGGCCATACACACACAAGGAAATTTCCACTAAGCACCAAAGGCCAATAAACGAAATGCAATATTGTCAAAGTTACAGGTTACAAAATCACACTAGGCCTAGCCTCATGCCAGAGAGAGAGAGTGACTGAAGTGAGAAGCCATGTTTTAACAGGTGTGGGGTGATCCATGATTGGGTGGTGTTGATTGAGTGTTGGAGTCTGGAAACCATCCACCAATCGGTGCTGTGTTGCTATAATGGAAGGGCAGGCCTGGCAGGGACCAATGGTGAAGGGAACAATGGCTGGAGGGAGGAAACAAAATGGAGAACACACACACATGGAGACACACACTGGGGAATATATACATTGGGATGTAACAGTACCCGAGGAGCAAGACGAGGGATGCTGGGGTGGCTGGCTGCTGGGTATGTGCAGGCGTCACTGTGATCAGGAGGAGGGATGCTGGGGTGGCTGGCTGCTGGGTATGTGCAAGCGTCACTGTGATCAGGGTTCAGATGCGTTTGAATCAAACAGGACAGGAGAGGGGGGTTCGCTCAGCGTTACACGTACTGTATGTGTTAGAAATAAAAGGCAGCTCACACATGAAAGATGGGGAGGATCTCCATGGTTTCCCCTGGAGCCGGGCCCCGTTGCCATGGGAGTGGGGGGGGGGAGCTGTCGCGACGAGGAAAAACACAGAGACAGAAAGAGGGATAGAGAGCTCCTCTTTAGTCTAGTTTGTTGTCTTTTCCTAGACCATATATTCAGTAAGTGCCTTTGTACAGGCGATCGTGGATCATTCATTAAAAACAAACACAAAGTTGTAGTGTAACTATGTTATGGATGTATTATGCTCTAGAATGCAGTAGAAACTCATTTATGTGTGAGTGAATGGGTAAAATGTGAGGAACAAATTATAAAACGCTTTGGAAAAAAACTGTAAATTTACCATTTACCATTTTGATCAGGGCTGATCCATCCGTTACCCTCAGACCACCCAGCTAAGATCACATCACAAGGTTGTCAGCCCCATCAGAGCTAGTCTCTCAGACTGTTTGCTCTCTGCCTAATGACCATTGAGACAATATTGCGTAACTCCTTTGCATGCTTAATGTAATTAAGCAGGGGCCAGCCGGGCACCTGCTCCATGCGTGTCAGGTAGACGTGTCACACTGTGACAGACATCTAAAATTACACCGTCTAGTAAAGCTGCATCTGCTTAGATAACTAACCTATTACAGAAGTGGACTCATCACAAAACCCTGCCCCCTTTTCTCGATCCTCCAATCACAACTGTCACTTCCCGAGAGGATAGAGAAAAGAGGGCTGGGTTTGAGGTCAATCATTAATCCCTATTTCAAACCTTTATTTGTTTCCCTCATTTACAGTCATGTCGAATGTACATACAGAACAAAGATTAAAAAAGGCATATAAAATCACACAGCATATAAAATCATAACAATATTCAATAAGACAACAAGGCGAGACAAAAGTAAGGACAACAAATCAATTAAAACTAAGGCTGTCAAAGTGAACGCGTTATTAACGCATTAACGCACAATTCTTTTAACACCCACTCTTTTTTTAACGCAAGATTAGCATTTAAATTTTTTTGTTTTATTATTTTTTACTATACTTCACTCAGGTGTATTATTGATACTCTCATTGATACTATGTTTGTTTCTGACTTAAAGTGTGTGTGAGGGAGAGAGAGAGAGAGAGAGAGAGAGAGAGAGAGAGAGAGAGAGAGAGAGAGAGAGAGAGAGAGAGAGACAGAGAGAGAGAGACAGAGAGACAGAGAGACAGAGAGACAGAGAGACAGAGAGAGAGATGGGGGGGTGAGAGAGATGAGGAAGGGGCAAGAGAGAAAAAGAGCTGGGAGAGTATGTGTGTGTGAGAGAGAGAAAGGGGGTGCGGCGGGGAGTGTGAGTCCTCAGCCCTTGTGTGGGTGAATGTAACAAGTTCCTAACGTTTTCTTTCCCCTATTATTTCATGCACACTTTATTCATTGTTTTAAATTATTATTTTCCTTTAAGTTATTTTGTGCATCACTCTGTTTTGAATTTGATGCAAATTTTGCAATGCATGAGGGTCATCCTTTTGTGTTAAATGGCTGCATAAAGCAAGCATTTGTTGACTCTCATGTTGATAAGAGTATTAAAACTTGAAAAAGATCCGTTTAACCCTTTCACTGCCACACTACCAAAGGGTTAACACTTTCAATGTGACAATACAGAAGGTTAACCCTTTCACTGCCACACGTCAAAGGGTTAACCCTTTCACTACCACACTACAGACGGTTAACAGATAAAACAAATGTGATTAATTTGCGATTAATCGCGAATTAACTATGGACAATCATGCGATTAATCAGATAAAATATTTTTATCGATTGACAGCCTTAATTAATAATAATTATAAACTTTATTTGTATAGGACCTTTCATACAGAAACTGCAGCTCAAAGTGCTTCACAACAGAAAAAAGACAGGCATAAAATGAGCACATAATGTGCAGACATATAAAATCACAGTTTTTCACATTAGGATCTAACATCCCAACAGGCCACCTTGTTTATGGTTTGATTCAGTTTTAAATAGACAATAACAAAAAGAGTAAGATAAAATAGACAATAGTGCAATAGTGCAATGCAATAAAATTGTAGAATAGAATAGATTACAAAATATATATATTTTACAGTGCAATAAAATAGTTCTGGATTACTGTTCAACAGTTCAAAGTCATCTTTTTTATTTTTTTTGTATTGATCTTTTTCCCCCTCCTTTTTCCTCCCATCCCAATGTTAGTCGTTATGCCAATTCCCAATCCCCTTCCTGGTCGCTGCGCACTTACCCCCCACAGTCGGTCTGGGAGAGTGGAGGCTATCACATGCTTCCTCCGACACACGTCTAGCCAATCAACCACTTCTTTTCACCTGGCAGCGCGGACTCTCACTGAGAGGGTGTAACGTGTGGAAGGATCACACTACCCCCCTTAGTTCCTATCCGCGCTGAGCAGGCGCCCCGACCGAACTGTAGGAGTCGCTGTTTACAACGACCCGGACCCACCCCGCCAGCTTTCCCACCCTCTAATACAGCCAATTGTATTAGTGTGAACGGCCAGCCAAGCTGGTGACAACGCCGGAGCTGTGAGCTGGATTCGAACAGGCGAATCCATCGTCTCCGGTGTTGGTGACGAACGCAATCTCCGCTACGCCACCTGACCGCCTTAGTTCAAAGTCATCTTTACCTTCTCTGTTTGGTATCCACAGTTTAAAACTTGACAGTCTTCCCTCCTGTTTGATACCCACTTTGACCCTTCGAACCTCCCACCAGGGTGCGATCCACGAGGGGAGCCCGGTCCGCTATAGCTCCCCTAGATCAGACATCAGCTCCCCTGCAAACTTGATTTGCGATTTTTTGGGGGGTCTCTAAATTACTGAAAATAAATGCTACTTTTGCCATGCATTTCTCATTTTTCTGTAATTTTCTGTATCATCATCGTGTATAATAATAAACGTATGCTATTTTGGATGTATGATTAATGATTTGCGCACTAATTCACACGTAATATGGCAACATGCATGCTATTCTTGCAATTACCATTCGGAGCGTGGCGGCGCTGCAGCCTGCACGGCACACATCAAACTTGACCCACTTTGTATGTAACCTGTGCTGTGGCTGTTACTTGTTGACACAGACAGTGATCGTTTTGACAGCCAGTAAAATGTCTAAACGAAAACAAGTAAGCCTAACCAATTTTGGTTTCACGAAGACAGTGAAGCTGACAGAGCAGCAGGAGGCGGGAATCGGATCATCTACAGGCGCAATTACACCTGCGGCTGGTGCTGCTCCGGTGGCCGTGGGGACTATTATTAGTATTACAACGATCGGTGACGGTGCCGGCGCCGAAGAAGCTGGAGATGGGGGTAATTTGGGTAACAGCTCAACAGAAGATGAAGATGCTGAAGCTGAATATAACCACCCCACCACCACCACCTCCGAGTCCTCTCAGACTCTCCCGCCAGCGGCAGGGAGGGGCAGCCCCGGCAGGGTTGGAGGAGGAGGAGGGGCTGGTGCTGCTGCCGGCTGGAGCAGCCAGCAATGGAGAGAGTGGAAGATACTTTTTTTTATCATGGAATGTGCTGTGGAAGCCCCGTCCAGACGGCCGGACGGTAAGTGAGTTGTCTACTCTAACTCTACTCTACCTACTACAGGCTACAGACTAGTAACGTCTGCGATTACACAGTCCGACTCCTGAGCACTCCTCGCTGAGAGGCGCGCCGCAAACCCCCCCCCCCACCCGCGCGCCTGAGATTTGCCAGCCCCTGGAATCTTCTCGGCATGTTCCAACGGTGCGTCGGGCCTGTCCTGGGGTTTCCTCGTCTTTTGACAGCGGATCGAGGGACGTCGCGCGATGTTTAGCTATTGGGCTAACTCGTGCTCAGGTAGGCCCTGTGCCATCGGGCATAACAATTCTGGCATTAGTGATGCTGCTCGAGTTGTCCCGGGAGACAACCGAGTTGTGTATTGGCGCAAGGGGCAGGATATCTGGGTAAACGTTGTTGTTTTCCCGGTTATCCTGGAGCGTGCGGCTAACGTTATGCTATGATGCTGGGTTACTGTTTCTGTTTGATTCCCCGCTGACGGCTGTCTTTTTAAGGTGAGAGCACGGTCTCGCCAGCGGCTGTGGCGAGGCCCTCGACCAGCGGCCATGTTTCCCCCGCCTGAGGTACCCTGGGCTCAACGTCAACAGGTGTCCACAAGGCCGACAGCCTTGGCGGCCGAGGGATCGGCTACATTGGATGAGCACGCCCTAAAAAACTGTCGCCGTCCAGCTGTGTGCAGCCCGCTCTCCGGTCACTTCCTCCCCCAACACCAGCGGAAAAGGGTCTCTGATTTGTTTCCTTTGGCTGCAGGCCGCGTGTCTTCAATGAAGCGCAAGCGGCCCCACGTTCGCTTCTCATGGGGACAGGGGCTGACACCCAGTTGATGGCTGAGACTGGGTCTGTCCGTGAGAATGTTGTGCTGTCAAGCAGCTCCCACGCCACACGTTCTGCATCTGTGTTTGGTTGAGCCTGGTGTTACGTCTGTCAACTACAAGGGTTGTCAGCAGGGGGGCTCGAGACCTCTTGAGGCAAACAGTGCGGGCTTCCCCGACCTCGCCTTCGCCAGGCCGGGTATCACGTTGATGCCTCCCACTCCGGAGAGCCCGCAGTGGTCTGGCAGGCACGCATGATTTGGGTGGTAGTAATATCACTGCAGGGCTACGGTGTGTAGGAACCCATGGGGGCCTCACACCTTGCATGTCCAGCTGCAGAATAGCTCCTCAGCGGTCCATGCTGGAGGGGTGTTCAGTGGGGGAGCTTTTGTCACCTAGTATGATGTCAGCTTCCCCCGTATCAAACCGGCCCTTTCTGTCGGGGTCCCCCCTTGGGTGCGATTGCCTTGTGGGTAGTGTCAGGGTCCGATGTCCCGACTCCACAGAACGCTCTGCTCGCACGGTTAGCGGGTCCAGGGTTGGCTACGCACAGCAGGTGGGACCGGGCCGCCTATCTACAGTTCCTAGCGGATCAGCGCCAAATGGCGGCGGGTGCGTTTTGGGAGTATCATCACATATGGCTACAGCAGTACCATATGTCGAGGTGGATGGAGAGAACGCTGAGGCGGGGACTTGTGTTTACACAACCCCACCCGTTTTCAGGTTTGGTACAGACCCTATTGTCAGGGTCACCAGCAGTGACAGCTCTGGTCAACGAGATCCAATCTCTGTGGCGAAGCAAGCCATCGTCATGGCGTTTCCTCCCGGTATTCTCTGGTGCCCGAGAAATCGGGAGGGGGGGTGTCAGACCCATGCTGGACCTGTCCCATGGAAGGTTCAGCATTTTGGACCGTCTCCCACCTGTTGAACACTGTCAGGTGGGGGCCTGGTTCTCCTCCATAGACCTGTAGGATGCGTATTCCCATCCCCGATCTTCCATCCTAGGGCTTACCTATGCTTCCTTTGCCGTTCGGCTATTCTCTGGCTCCCCGCATCTTCACCAAGTGCGTGGAGGCCGCACTGGGGCCTCTGCGTCGTCAGGGGTTACGAAGTGTATTCTGCCCTGACGACGTTCTGGTCCTTGGCGGTCAAGGTAGATCGTCAGGTCTCATACCAGGCAGGTGGTGGAATTCCTCACCAGCCTGGGGTTTGCTGTAGACTGGAAGTAGAGTACTCCTCTTCCCAGTCAACGGGTGGAGTACTTGGGCTTATTCTAAGCTCAAGGTCTATATGGGCATCCCTCTCAGAGCATGTTATTGACACGCTCGGGAGGTTCCGTCCTAGGACGGTTACGGCGCTGTCTGTGATGCGCCTGCTCGGTATGATGGTATCTGCTCATTCCGTGGTCCCACTTGGCCTCCTCTTCACCTCATGAGGAGGATACGGAGGTGGTTTTCCAGTATGGAAATAGACCCGGTGAGAGGCAAGTGGAAGCGGCTAATGTTCCCATGTCAGTACTGGGGGACCTCGCCCTCTGGGCAGTAGGCTGTCACACGTCACGGTCTTCACCGACGCCTCCCTCACTGGGGGGGGACGCGTCGGGCCAACACAGTAGGGGGCAGCTGGCAAGACCATGCTGCCCGGTCTGCGCTACATTCAATGTGTTGGAATTGAAGGCAGTCCTTCTGGTCCTCAAACAGTGTTTTGATCAGGACGGACAATACGACGTCAGCGTCGTATATCGACAGACAGGGAGGAGTACGCTCCCCCCATCTGCACCGGGCGGCGGTCGGCTGGCTATGGGCGTTCTCCATCTGCGCAGCCTGAGGGCTCTCCACATCCCCGGCAGGGTGAATGTGGGTGCAGGTGTGATGTCGCGGGGCGGTCCTCACCCTGACGAGTGGGGATTACGTCCGGACATAGTCGGGCAGGTCTGGGACCGATTCCGTGGCCGCCCGGGATTCTGTACGTTTTCCCCCCATACATCTGATAGGTCAGTTGTTGGTGCGGATACGTCGGGAGCGCAGGACCTTGGTCCTGATCGCGCCGGACCGGGGCACAGCTGTGTGGTTCCCAGTCCTGATCCAGCTCTTGATAGCCCCGTCGTGGCCTGTTCCTTGGTCGTCGCGGGCCCTCTCTCAGACGCACGGGTCTCTGTGGCAGTTCCCTGTGCTGGGCCAGCCGCTGATGGTTTGGCTGTTGAGAGGGTGAGTCTGGAGGGGATGGACCCTTCTGTGGTCGACACCATCCGGAACGCGCATGCTCCCTCCACTATCGCGGTTTACGCGGGTAGGTGGCGTATTTTCCAAGAGTGGTGTAGAATGGGGGGCTTGGATCCGGGGTCCTGCCCCCTCTTCCACAGAGGAGGATGCCATGTACAGGGTTGTATCATCCGCATATATAGCCACCTTTGCTTGCTCTAAAAATAACGGCAAATCATTTGTATAAATGGTGAATAACAGGGGTCCAAGGCAGCTTCCCTGCGGAAAATTTTTCGCTTCAGATAGGCTACCGTTAAAAAATACTCTCTATTTTCTACTGTATAAGTAGCTAGTTATCCATGAAACTGACGATGAAGCAAAGCCATAGTCTTTAAGTTTCTCCAGTAGTATTTCATGATCCATGACATCAAATGCTGCACTGAAGTCTAACATCACTGATCCTGCTAATTTCTTTCTATCAATATCCATTAGACAATCATCTACTAGCTGTGTCAACGCTGTTGAGTAACCATCCCTATAGGCATGCTGAAAATCAGTATTCAATTCATTGTCATTGAAGTAACTCTGAATTTGTGTAAACACTATTTTCTCCATTATCTTCGCTAACACTGGCAAAATGCTCATGCTGTTTGTACTTTTGCATTTTTCTGTAAAGGAATGATTTTAGCCTCCTTGAAACCTTCAATAGACCAGTAGTAGATGATCGCAATGTTCTAGGAGGCACATAGTTGACTAGAGAATTTGCAATGTAGCTTGGTCCTGTTCCATTTAGTGATTTGTATATAAGGAGGAGGACCTTGGGGAGCTCCAGTAGCTCACCACGTACCGCGAGCGCTATTTCAGCGCCGGGGACAACCGTGCTCGTCACGGATCTGGGGTTTAGCGAGTTCGAATCCCGGACTGCAGCCGTGCCTTTCCCAGAGTGTCTTCCCCCCCATCTGAACCCTTTCAGCCTGTTTCTGTCGGTCATCCTTGGCCAGAATAAATGCGATAAACGTATAAAAGAGCCAGGGGAATGGCCAAAGTTTAAAAAAAAAAAAAAAAAAAGGAGGAGGACCTTGAAATCAATTCTAAATGTTACCGGAAGCCAGTGTAGGTTAGCTAATACTGATGTGGTCTCTCCTCTTGGTTCTAGTATAGCCTAGCTGCCGAGTTTTGAATGAGTTGGAGTTGTTCTGTGTTTTTTTTTGGGAGGCCAGTGAGGAGTGCATTACAGTAGTCAAGTCGGCTTGAGATAAAGGCATGGATCAGTTTTTCAGCGTCTTTTTGATTTATAAACGGCCGTACCTTAGCTATGTTTCTAAGGTGGGGAAATTATGTTTTTGTCACCTTGTTGATGTGTGATTTAAAGCTTAGGTCTGAGTCTATTATAACACCAAGACTTGTAACTTTGGGTTTGATCCAAGGAGTAATTTGCCCCATATTGCTCTGTAACATTTCTCTTTTTGTTATAGGACCGATTTCAGTTTTGCCCTCATTTAATTTTAGGAAGTTGTTCGTCATCCATTTGTTTATTGCTAAGAGACAGGCAGAAATGGAGTTTATAGCTGTGTGATCATTTGGTTCAGCGGAGATGTACAATTGTGTGTCATCTGCGTAACTATGGAAACATACATTGTGTTTTCTAATGATGTCTCAGAGTGGCAGCATGTATAGTGAGACTAATAATGGACCACGGCAGCTCCCCTGTGGAACTCCGAAGTAGTTATTTAAATTAAAACACGTAACTTGATTGACAATGGTTGGAGATCAAGGTTTTAAACTCTGCAACAGAGGGGAGAATCTCAATCTTTAACGACTGTTGGAGTTCATTCTATGAGCTAGGGGCTTCATAGCAAAATGCTGATTTACCCTGTTCCGAGTCACTAGATCGGGTTCCATAGGTTCCAAAATTCCATTCCAATAATGACATACTGTAGTATAAGGAGGTAGCTTACCCATAAGGGCCTTAAAAACAATACCAGTGTTTCTTTGCACCTCTCCATCAGCAAGGACGTAATAGGGCTGTCCCCGACTAAGGATTTGTATAGTCGACTTTGATTGGCAGAATTCTATTTTTAATTATTTTAATTATTGTATCATTCCATTTGGGCTGTGGGGGGTGCTTAATGTCTGAAGGAGTCGACTGAAGGCTTCCTGTCCTCTGCGAAAGCATGCAATTGGTCCACTGATGGATACATCTTGATATTTGTCTAGTCTAGTGTGTTCATTAGATGGGTGAAATCCTCTTTCTGTGAGGATAGGGGTTCTTGTGGAGCCCAATAGCGAACACAGGAGTAGAGAGAATGGAGCGGTTTAGGGTGTTTTAATTGTTTCCCCCAAGCAGACAAGAATCACATGCAGGAATGTACAACAGATGGGGATGAATGTTCTTGGGGGGGGTAGCACAGGGGTACTCCTTGTGCAGTACGAGAGAATGGTCCTTGAGCAGGTGCACTCCTCGTGCAGTATGAGAGAATGTTCCTTGGGCAGGTGCACTCCTAGTGCAGTGCGGGAGGAAGGTAGACACCGGCTGTGTCGCGGTTGAGAACAGGAACTCCGTAGTCCACCACCAGGGGTCCAGACGGGCACGCTGGAACGGAGGTCCTTGGGCACAAGAGAGGGAGGTTAGAACAGGGAATAACAACAAGAGCGGGTAGCAGGGCTTCAGGTCGAGACGTCGTACCTGGGAAGGCAGTTTAACACTGCGACACCGGATGACAGGATCTGTCAGTTGATATAGGAGCCTCTTGATTAGGTAATCCCTTGCAGCTGCGCGGATTGCTCCTCATCTGGCAGGCTCGAGCCCTGATCGTGACACTTTCAGTGCCTCTGTGCCCGTTTCTTAGGAAGATAGCCTCTCTGGTATGTGCGCCATTAGTGTTAGCCACGTTTCTAGGCCTATTTGCTTTTGGAAAGAATGATAAAAAGAAAAAAAGAAAAAGAATATATATATATATAATATATATAAAAAAAAGATTTGCATTAGACTAAGAGGTTGGCAGTCGACTACGGCTCCTTTCGATCGATTAGTCGACTATTCGACTAATCGGGGTCAGCCCTAGGATGTAACAGTGATCTCAATAGGGTATCTATCATTACCCTCTACACGAGACGATTTGTACACGCAGCAACCAAACCTGAGGCCTCGTCACACGGTCAAGGCCGGCGTGCGCCGGAGTGTCTGAAGGTCTACGTAACATGAAGACGTGAGGTTGAGTGAGTTCCAACACCACCGGCTCTGTTTATATAGGTTGGGATCAGATGAGATTACGTCCGACCTGCTGCGGTGTATTTGGGTTGTTATGTACATAGCAGGCCACGCTTGACCACAAGTGCCATACTGAGCCTGAGGTGATTGAGGGGGGGGTGTAGCAGCGGGGCAGGTGCGCGGTCTCTGGGATGTGGCCGCTTACGTGCAGATATGAGCGTGATTCACACCACATGGCCCCCAGGGCCTTATGGTAAGCTGTGAATGTCTACACAGGGGGGGGGGGGGTTACAGGAAACTGTGGAAAACTCCCTCAGATATGAGTCTGTTCAGATTGATGCGGTTGTTTTGTTAAGTGGATGAGAAAGCTTGGCTTTCATTTCAGTATGATGTTATTCTGCCATGAGGCCAGAGAGAACCAGTGTTGTTGTATGAAACCATTGCCGTGATGACACAGAACAATCAATAAACAGGGTTATATTTAGTCCAGGTGCCCTAAGTAACAAAATAATAAAGTAGGTGAGGAACATCCTGACCTCCGGTACAAATATCTTTCTCCAATCTCATTCATCTCATCAATCTCATCAATCGATCTCACACAGGCAGTGTCCAATCTCACTCCACAAAGAAGGCTTTGTTGTCATAAACATAATCCTGTTTGAAAAAAATCCCCATTTCCTCTGCACATAAATCTCAATGTATCACCTCAAATCAATAGATCCTTGTGGCATTACGCATAGTGTGTTTGTGTGTGTGTGTGTGTGTGTGTGTGTGTGTGTGTGTGTGTGTGTGTGTGTGTGTGTGTGTGTGTGTGTGTGTGTGTGTGTGTGTGTGTGTGTGTGTGTGTGTGTGTGTGTGTGTGTGTGTGTGTGTGTGTGTGTGTCTGTGTGTGTGTGTGTGTGTGTGTGTGTGTGTGTGCGTGTGTGTGTGTGTGTGTGTGTGTGTGTGTGTGTGTGTGTGTGTCTTTCTGTCTCTCTATTTGTGCAATGCATGTGTGTGTGTATATATTTCTATTTATCCATGTGTGTGTGTGTGTGTGTGTGTCTGTTGGCCTCTGTGAGAGTGTGTCTGTCTGTCTGTCATTTCATTTAATTTATTCGTTTATTTGGAAGGAACAAGGAAAGGAAAGTGTGTGTGTCGTGTGTCATGTGCTTGTTTGAGCGTGTGTTAATGTGTTTAGTGACGTGCTGTCTGACCCTGTCCCAAATGGCCCTTCTGCATGAAAGATCTCCTTTCATCTCACATGACAGGACATGACGTCGCTTCACGATGCATCCTTAATATTTAATTTGTCCACTGATTACTTCTGGTGACTTGATCCAAATCTGTCCCCGGAATCTTCACCCTGCCTGAGAGACTCATAAACGCAGTCGTGTCACAACCCTGACATTCTCATTCCTCTTAGAAGCATATTTCACAGCGACTGTGGTATCGTGTTTCAGTGAGGAGCTTTTTAACCAGACGTATGAGCAGAGTATATCCCTGAATCGTCCACAAATCATCAATGGCGCCTTTTTGGACCCTAATCCGTTTGAGATACAGTAACACCGTTCTTTCTTTCAACGGATGTCCCTCGATGCCACACAGGAAGTTCAGCCTAGAAGGAGTAGGAACAATGTGTTCATGAAGAAATGAAAATGGTCGGATGTTGCAAAGGGGTGACATGTTTTCATTTGAATCACGATTGGACAAGCCATAGAGGAGTAGTTGGCCTTTTTTTGTTTCGTGAGAATAGCGCCACCATGAGAACCGATCCCCATGTACCGACCCCCGCTATCAGACAATGACGATTCTCTTGGATTATGGATTGGCTGACACTCTTCCTTCCCCCTAAATAGCAATAAAACTTCTGTAAAAATTGCTTCTACCTTGTGCTGTGTGTATTTTATTAATTACAATCTGGTGACAGATCAATACACCCCGAGTCTGTCACAGTCCGTAAAATAACACACCAATATAATGGGAAATGTGCTTGCCGTCTGGCGTCTTCTCCAGAGTCGGAAAAGACGATATATAACAAATATTCTCTCTGTGCCTAACTTAGCACAAATGAATGGAAGTGGATACGGACCAGCTAGCCTAGCTGTTGGCCATAAACACCTCTCCCGGAATTTTAAGCTAGGCTAAAGGTCCGTATCCACTTCCATTCATTCGTGCTAACCTAGGCTAGCTTGCAGCCGTATCATTTCTACTGAATGCACAGAGAGGAAATTGGTATCTATCTTCTTTTCTGACTCTGGAGAAGGATGTAAGCGAATTTCTCATAATGTTGGCATGTTCCTTTAAAGCAGATGTGTTGCAGATGAGGAGCCATATCTTTGGGTATAATTTGACTGTACCGCCAACAGGTCAGGAGATTAAAATTATTTAAAAATGGTGAATACATTGGTGGCACTAGAGTCAAGGTCATGGGGTCAAAATCTATAAGGGTTCTTCCTCCAGGGGTCATGTATGTTCACAGCAATTTGGAAAAGATTTGCCGCTGCGGACGTTGCAGGCCCTGAGGGATATAATGACAGAAATATTGCATAAACTGTGTAGAAAATGTATTTTGGTTAGGAAGAGATCAGGGTAAGATTGTAGGGGCTTGGGGCAACAGCTCCTAGTATTTACTAAATCTGAAATTAATAAAATGACTCAATCCCTTTTCCCATCACCTTTACAATACAAAGAACCTGCTGCTGCCCCATAACCACTGCTGTTCACATGGCAGTCACATTTCACATGGACCTAATGATCAGTTTTGACGTCAGATGCTTTGTCCTGATAATGTCATTGCAAGGCCAAATCAAGGCCCTAAGGCTGTTTTTTTGTTGTTCTGGGGAAGCGGGTCAAGTGATCTCATAGTTCCAAATTCCAGTGAAGTTCGTCACTGCAAGTCAGTAATAACACTTCCCCATTTGAACTCACAAAGGTAGAGCATGGTGGCTACTCCCAATAGAGCCTGCATCAGTTCAACACGCATCTTACATGTCAAATCCTAAAGCTGTAAGTGTTGGCACCATTTAAGAGCCTGGTAAAACAGAAATGGTGATAAGGAAGTGACATTGAACGGCCCTGTTTACACATGTAAGACAAAGTGGACGTTTCTTGGCTTCACCTTCTGTTTCCATTTCATGGCAGCAGGGAGGAGCGCTAATGTGGTTAAGAATTTGAAGGGAGGGAAGTAAATACATGTTGGAGAACGACGATGTGTTTACCCAGAGTGGGTTTAAACATGTTGAAAATATAGAGAAGCACATTGAATACCGAATATCGTCCAACTTTACTAAATAGGCTCTTACTTTCACACACCTAGTTTCAGAAAATCTGAACATGTGGAAAACCTTACCATCTGTGACCAACAAAACAAACAGGACCATTGTCCAAACAATTCCATCCTGTCAAAATCAATTGTGTCTCCCATTTACTGGCAGAAACTAGTTTGTTTGCAGTGTGTTCATTGATCATTGTACACACGCCATCTTTGGATCCAGAAGACAGCGTCATAACCACAATAGGGTTGCTTAGCAACTCTGGTCGTAGAACACACATCCATTGACCTAGACCTGCAGTTTATAACCTCATATCGGCTTACACTGTCCTCCAGTGGTATCTGTAATCTTCCTCTTGTACACTAACACTATTTGTAAGCTAGTGTGTCTTATAAATGCTGTTACACTGACAAACTACATTTTAGAGTCTCTGTGCTTTTCCAGAAATGTGCCTTTGTGTTTGTGTGACAATGCTGACCATACCTTGTGCACTGAAAGGCTTTGACTTTGACAGACAATGACAAGCATTCCTACAAAAGATATAGTCTATAATGTCCACAAAAAGCAAGTTACAAACACATCCCTTGGCAGGTACTATGCAAAAAGCCATCTCACCATGAACACACCTGGTTTTAAATCAAGGCTTGGTTGGTCAACTAATCAAGAGCACCTGCATCAATTGACTCCTGACAAACAAGACATGTCCAGTTACTGTTTTAAGGTTTGAAATTAATGTAGCACTGAATTATTGTGATACTGTACATGAATAGTGAAATATAGACAAACCAGACAACCTACAAACTTGCTCAAACTATTTACAATAACATTTACAATAAAATGTGGGTGTACTGTGTGAAGGAGCCCCGTGAATGAGTCTCTCCATCACAGTTTGTGTAAAATGTTATCTCCTCTATATATCAAATGATGTGCATTGTTTCTGCTGTTTTTCAAGGAGGATATCTCTTTTTGAAATAGTCTGCAATATGTCACATCTAGCTGCGGTACATCTGGCATTGATGCCTTTAGTCATTCAGACTTTTTAGTGACAGGAGTTTGGAAGGGAAGTGCTGCAGGGGGTCAGTTCACTTTTGTCAACGATAAACTTTAGACACTTTGAGGTAGGAGAAAAAAGTGACAAAGTGACAGATTTAGATTACCAACACCAAAAATAATAAATAATAATGATAATATGATTTCTTTGTATTCACCTTTGTGTCTGTAAAGGGTTGACGTACACTAGTCATAATACATACTGGAGTAAAATATGGCTTAAAGAAACATTCCCAATAGCACATTTTCCTTCAGCATATACATTTAGCTTTCTAACAATACTGGATGGACAGTAGCCTATTGATTGTACAATAACGTATTCATTAATAGTAATGATTGTATATTACTGATCATCAAGTCATTTTGTTTGCAGATGGTTTGTTGGAAGACATTTGAACACTGTGTTTGAAGGTGTACTTGGTTATGTAGGACTAATGATGAAGTGGTTGATATATAAAAAAAATAAAAATTATTTTCTACAGATCAAACTCTTCAAGAATGTATGTGAATATACCATTGGTATGGTCACAGAAATCACAGATTGGGCCATCAAGCGGGCAGAAAAGTGGCAATTTTTCAACTAGAACTTGAGGACTGCATACTTTTTTTGCAAACCAAAACAACATACTTTATACTTATAGCACATGCATGAGCCTGGTCTATTTTGAAAGATGACATTCTGAGATTTCTGATTCCAGAAAGAAAATTCACTTTTAGTGCTAACGTAATAGAGTAACATATGTCTGAACTTGAGTTGTAGAAAAACTTGTTACTCAAGTTTTTCTGTAGTAGTTAGTAGTCCAGAGGTAGTATTTCCCCAGAAGGTGGTACAAATCCAGATGGAGCCATAGCCTGAAGCCTTATGTAGTACATATCCAGATTTCATAAAGATCCATTCAGAAATGAGTGATTAGGAGTAATTTTGGTAAACTGTGTACAAAGAAAAACTCAGTTTTCTCATAGACTTCAATTAATTTGGCTTCCTGTTAAAGAATTTAGTTGTTCACCTAGATCCCTGATTCACACATCCCCACATGGGGTATCATTGGAAGCCACACTCATTGGCTACAACGATCCACAATCATTTTCGAGATCAGATCTAGATTGACGGAATGGTATTTTGCGCAATACCGTGTACTTTGCACAAGCTATCGACAGGCAACAAATAAGCCTTCAATTCGATATATATATTGTATTACAAAATATGCACACCCGAGCCACTAGGGGTCGCCAAAGTGCCGGTTGCAAAAAGTCCGAAAAACGTCCCGCCGGCGGGCTGTCGCAGGCGCCAATCCTTGATCATGACTTTTAAACACTGGATACAGTAGGTCCATCATAGGTGCTGGTCATCCCCATGGGCGTCTGAAGAACCAACGGTAACCAGGCAACCGTTGTAGACAAACACAGTCTTTCATTTAGTGACACTGGAGACTAAAGCCCTGCACTTCCCCTGACCGACATTTATATTCATGTTATGCCCAGGTCTCCAGGGAACACGTGTCTCTTGTCATAGATAATGTAACATATGCTGGCACACTGCACACATGATAACAACAAAATAATTTTGTAAAACCTTTATATTTTTGTTTTGTTTTATGATCTTCTTTTTTTTTTTTTTTTTTTTTTTTTTTCCTCCATTTTCCCAGTAGGAGTTAGATCATTTTGTGTACTGTACTGTGTAGGGACTGTCCTGCTCCACTAGGGGCAGGCTTTTCTCATTCCACTTTCCAGGCTGGGGGCGGGGCTGGCTTTTCACAGGAGCGATCTTTTCTACTCTACGTTGGCTTTGAGAGTTGTGAATGAATGAATGAATGAAAACTTTATTTAACAGATTGCAGAATGGGTACAATACAGTACGGCTCAATTGTTAAGGGGATGCAGACCTGAGAAAGACGTTTGTCTTGTTTCCATCAGGGTCCCCCATTTTCAATTCATATAGACATTTATGACATACACAACATACATGACATTTATGGCATAGGGTATTAGGGACATATAGGTATTTAGTACTGATACATTTGTAAATTGTGACATAACCGGTATTCAAATATACAGTACTGTTACCCCTAGATCCTGACAGAGTATATACATATGATGGGGAGGGGACTGTACATTAGGAGGGGGTGGGTGGGTGGGAGAGAAATATACATACGGCGGGGAGGGAATATATACATGTTTGATTGATTGAATTGATTGAAAACTTTATTAACAGATTGCAGAATGGGTACAGTACAGTACATAGATGTAGCAGTATGCCTACTGTCTATCTGTATGTCATGTATGGGGACCCTGATGTAAACAAGACGAAAGTATTTCTCTGGTCTGCATCCCCTTAACAATTGTGTGTATTGAGCTGTACTGTATTGTACCCATTCTGCAATCTGTTAATAAAGTTTTCAATCAATCAATCAAAACAGCTCAATACATACAATTGTTAAGGGGATGCAGACCAGAGAAAGACGTTTGTCTTGTTTACATCAGGGTCCCCCATTTTCAATTCATCATAAACTGTACTGTGCAGGACAGTGATGCAACAGTAGCAGGACAGTACATCACAGTGATGTAGCAGCAGGACAGTGATGTAGCAGGAGTCAGGACATTGGATCACAGTGATGTAGCAACTAGCAGTGTACTGTGTAGGGACTGTCCTGCTCCACTAGGGGCAGGCTTTTCTCATTCACAGGAGCGATCTTTTCTACCACATTGTACAACAGAACTGCCGAGTCCCGAGGCTGGTAAGTGCTAGTTAAAATGTACAGTAGTGCACACACTCTACGTTGGCTTTGAGAGTTGTATTATACTGATATAAAAGTTATGCTGTAGGTTGTATGTGGGAGGGGGGCGGGGGGCTGCGTCGCCCACAGTATTTGGTTAACGTTACTGTGGGAAGTTATGCTGTAGGTTGTGTATGGGGGCGGGGGGGGGGGGGGTACGTCGTTCACGGTCTATTTAACGTTATGTACAGTAGTTGTGTTTGATTGATTGAAAACTTTATTAACAGATTGCAGAATGGGTACAGTACAGTACATAGATGTAGCAGTACTGTCTATCTGTATGTCATGTATGTCTGTCCTGATGAATTGAAAATGGGGGACCCTGATGTAAACAAGACGAAAGTCTTTCTCTGGTCTGCATCCCCTTAACAATTGTGTGTATTGAGCTGTACTGTATTGTACCCATTCTGCAATCTGTTAATAAAGTTTTCAATCAATCAATCAAAACAGCTCAATACATACAATTGTTAAGGGGATGCAGACCAGAGAAAGACGTTTGTCTTGTTTACATCAGGGTCCCCCATTTTCAATTCATCATAAACTGTACTGTGCAGGACAGTGATGCAACAGTAGCAGGACAGTACATCACAGTGATGTAGCAGCAGGACAGTGATGTAGCAGGAGTCAGGACATTGGATCACAGTGATGTAGCAACTAGCAGTGTACTGTGTAGGGACTGTCCTGCTCCACTAGGGGCAGGCTTTTCTCATTCACAGGAGCGATCTTTTCTACCACATTGTACAACAGAACTGCCGAGTCCCGAGGCTGGTAAGCGCTAGTTAAAATGTACAGTAGTGCACACACTCTACGTTGGCTTTGAGAGTTGTATTATACTGATATAAAAGTTATGCTGTAGGTTGTATGTGGGAGGGGGGCGGGGGGCTGCGTCGCCCACAGTATTTGGTTAACGTTACTGTGGGATGTTATGCTGTAGGTTGTGTATGGGGGCGGGGGGGGGGGGTACGTCGTTCACGGTCTATTTAACGTTATGTACAGTAGTTGTGTTTGATTGATTGAAAACTTTATTAACAGATTGCAGAATGGGTACAGTACAGTACATAGATGTAGCAGTACTGTCTATCTGTATGTCATGTATGTCTGTCCTGATGAATTGAAAATGGGGGACCCTGATGTAAACAAGACGAAAGTCTTTCTCTGGTCTGCATCCCCTTAAGAATTGTGTGTATTGAGCTGTACTGTATTGTACCCATTCTGCAATCTGTTAATAAAGTTTTCAATCAATCAATCAAAACAGCTCAATACATACAATTGTTAAGGGGATGCAGACCAGAGAAAGACGTTTGTCTTGTTTACATCAGGGTCCCCCATTTTCAATTCATCATAAACTGTACTGTGCAGGACAGTGATGCAACAGTAGCAGGACAGTACATCACAGTGATGTAGCAGCAGGACAGTGATGTAGCAGGAGTCAGGACATTGGATCACAGTGATGTAGCAACTAGCAGTGTACTGTGTAGGGACTGTCCTGCTCCACTAGGGGCAGGCTTTTCTCATTCACAGGAGCGATCTTTTCTACCACATTGTACAACAGAACTGCCGAGTCCCGAGGCTGGTAAGTGCTAGTTAAAATGTACAGTAGTGCACACACTCTACGTTGGCTTTGAGAGTTGTATTATACTGATATAAAAGTTATGCTGTAGGTTGTATGTGGGAGGGGGGCGGGGGGCTGCGTCGCCCACAGTATTTGGTTAACGTTACTGTGGGAAGTTATGCTGTAGGTTGTGTATGGGGGCGGGGGGGGGGGTACGTCGTTCACGGTCTATTTAACGTTATGTACAGTAGTTGTGTTTGATTGATTGAAAACTTTATTAACAGATTGCATAATGGGTACAGTACAGTACATAGATGTAGCAGTACTGTCTATCTGTATGTCATGTATGTCTGTCCTGATGAATTGAAAATGGGGGACCCTGATGTAAACAAGACGAAAGTCTTTCTCTGGTCTGCATCCCCTTAACAATTGTGTGTATTGAGCTGTACTGTATTGTACCCATTCTGCAATCTGTTAATAAAGTTTTCAATCAATCAATCAAAACAGCTCAATACATACAATTGTTAAGGGGATGCAGACCAGAGAAAGTCGTTTGTCTTGTTTACATCAGGGTCCCCCATTTTCAATTCATCATAAACTGTACTGTGCAGGACAGTGATGCAACAGTAGCAGGACAGTACATCACAGTGATGTAGCAGCAGGACAGTGATGTAGCAGGAGTCAGGACATTGGATCACAGTGATGTAGCAACTAGCAGTGTACTGTGTAGGGACTGTCCTGCTCCACTAGGGGCAGGCTTTTCTCATTCACAGGAGCGATCTTTTCTACCACATTGTACAACAGAACTGCCGAGTCCCGAGGCTGGTAAGCGCTAGTTAAAATGTACAGTAGTGCACACACTCTACGTTGGCTTTGAGAGTTGTATTATACTGATATAAAAGTTATGCTGTAGGTTGTATGTGGGAGGGGGGCGGGGGGCTGCGTCGCCCACAGTATTTGGTTAACGTTATTGTGGGATGTTATGCTGTAGGTTGTGTATGGGGGCGGGGGGGGGGGGGGGTACGTCGTTCACGGTCTATTTAACGTTATGTACAGTAGTTGTGTTTGATTGATTGAAAACTTTATTAACAGATTGCAGAATGGGTACAGTACAGTACATAGATGTAGCAGTACTGTCTATCTGTATGTCATGTATGTCTGTCCTGATGAATTGAAAATGGGGGACCCTGATGTAAACAAGACGAAAGTCTTTCTCTGGTCTGCATCCCCTTAACAATTGTGTGTATTGAGTTGTACTGTATTGTACCCATTCTGCAATCTGTTAATAAAGTTTTCAATCAATCAATCAAAACAGCTCAATACATACAATTGTTAAGGGGATGCAGACCAGAGAAAGACGTTTGTCTTGTTTACATCAGGGTCCCCCATTTTCAATTCATCATAAACAGGGGTGTAAAAAGTACCCAGAAATTATACTTTACTACTACTATAAATACTAAGTACACTGTACAACTGTACAAGCAAAACTGTACATTGGAATATTGACGAAACCATACTTGGTCATTTACTGTACATTGGAGGGGGTTGGGTTAGGACATTTACAGGGTCCAGTTTCGAATTGCAGTCTCCCGTAGTTGCTCTTTGAGAGTGGTTTTGAAAGTAGGTAGTGATTCACATTCCTTTACAGCAGGGATCAGCAACCTTTTTGATACGAAGTGCCATTTTAAAATGTTCTTGTTAACCAGTGTGCCATATCAATGTTAAGGTTAATTATGAAACCACATCACAATGTAAATCTCCAACAGATCTGTAATTCTATTCCATCCATATAGGCAATGTGCATAGCAATAGTTTTAATAACCATTTTCCTCTCATAAATATATAAGAGAATGCTGCCGTCTTTATGAGATGCTTGCTTGCCATACCTGGACACATTCAGCCTTGTCTGCCTCATCCTTTAAAGTTCTCATGTTTGGTCTCAAAATGGCGTTTAACACTCAATGTTCGGCAAACAACAACAGACTGACCCTTCTCATTGGCTCTGACCATGAAATATCCCTGGTATATCAGTCAACCTACAGTACCATAAATAACAGGCTGTGCAACTGCCAATGGCTGTGAAAGAGGTAACTGCATGGGGAGGTAACTCAACATTTCCAAAAAGGTTCCTCTTACACATTTGCTAGTGTGCCATGTTGGTTTAGATAATGTGTACCAATGGTGGCACTCGTGCCTAAGGTTGCTGACCCCTGCTTTACAGCTTTGGGTAGGGCGTTCCACATCGATGTGGCATAATTGCGAACCGTGTTTAGTCCCTTGTTTGAGCCGAATCTGGGTTTAACATGATTTGTGGAGCTCCCTCTGGTGTTGTGATCGTGGTATTCACTGACCTTTGGGAAGTATTTTGACATGTACATGGGTACCTTAGTCGTATAGTGTATCTTGTAGACCAGGCCCATTGCAAGTTGCTGTACTCTGTCGTCTACTCTAAGCCATCCTAGGTTGTCAAAGTGGGCAGGGGTGAGGTGGGTTCTAGGAGTAAGGTCAAGCAGTAGTCTGACCAGTTTGTTTTGAGATCTGCCAGGTTATGACATTTATGCTTCTACCTAAAACCAGGTTATGTGAGTAGCTGGGATTGGTTCAGGTTCTGATATTGCTGTACAGGCCAAGATTTCACTGATCGCTTTAGTACTTAGACACATAGCACTATGTTGTATCCTCTCACCTGGCTCCAATGCAATGGGGCACATTTTCACATGATGTTGCTGTCAATGACGCATTATACAAAATGGTCATCAGTAGTGGCCACAGAAATAAACCCATATTCCATAATGGGACTTGAGTATACTGAATATTTGACCATACCAAATATCTCATATAAAAGGCCTTCTAGTAGGCCAGTTGACTAACTCACATAATTAGCATCATATAGCCACAATACTAACTAACAATGCTTTACTTTTTCTCTTTCCTTGGCATGTCTCCCAGGGGGCCCGGAATCACTACTTACTGGTCTGTTTAGTCCTATCTCATTCCTCATCTCTCCTGCTCCATCCCTCATCTGCTGACTGTGGTCATCCTGTCCTGGGTGTGTTTGGTCTCCTGCTCGACTCTTCTTCAGGCTCTGTGATCCTGCACCTTTTTAGGGTGGAGGATATCGGCAGCCATTGGACGTGGTTGGCTGCCTGAATTTAGCTTAAGTCTATTGCTCTTTTTGCCCAACAAAGTAACTGCAATTTTTTTGAGGACCAGCACCATGAAAGGACAAGACAATCTGAATGTGTGCACATGACCTCACCATGCTCACTGAGAACACCTGCACAATGAGGATTACAGTTGATCACAAATGATGTGCTTGTTTATGTGTTGTGCTTGTAGTAGTAGTGTTAGCTTGTGTGCTATTTGATTGTTATTATTTACACTGTTTCTAAACAACTCCTAACTGATCAGAAAAAGATACTGGAATATGTTGTTTCTTTACACATATGTTGGATTATGTAATTGGTTTGTCTTTTTTATTGGTTTGTCATGACAAACCAATTACATAATCCAACATATGTGTAAAGAAACAACATATTCCAGTTAACGGTATATTTTTTTAATGATTCGTTACGGCGAAATCAATACTTCCATTTGTATAAATTGCATTAAGCGGACCTTAGTATTGCTGCCTGGCTGAGGGGCTTGTTGCGGCTCATGTGCATGCGCACGCTCGGCCAATCAGAGCAACGCGGAAGGGCTTGTTGCTTACCGAAAGTATTCACGCGGTTGGGGCTCCTTTTGCACAAATTACTGCATCAATACAGCTAAATATATACTTTTCCATGATATTCTAATTTATTGAGCTGCACCTGTACATCACTGTGCTCAGGAGGCAAAACGATGTCTAACATGCCTGCCATGTATCACAAACAGTACTGTATTTGCAAATCTGGTATGTCATAAATGTATAGATGTAGCAGTACTGTCTATCTGTATGTCATGTATCAAGTTTCAAGTTCAAGTTTCTTTAATAGTTGTCATACAGAAGTACAGAATACTTTTGCTAGACAAAAGATAAGTGAAATAAAATAGTATAGCATGTAAAAAAAAATAGAAGTAAAAATAGAAGTCACGTACGTAGACACAGTGTAAGGGCCATATGAGTGTTTTAATTATGTCGGTAGCTTCTCCGATATATATATATATATATTTTGTAATTGTGTTTAGTTTAAGGCACAATTAGGCGCCGGTGTGTAGAGGCCAAGGCCAACTTGTTGGATTTGTATTGCTAGAATATTAGAATTAATTTTGTCTAGAATAGTGTCTTATTTATGTTTGAACACTAGAGGGCTCACCGCCTCCATTATAGCCAGCTGGAAGTCATGAGATTACTTGAATGTAATTCAAGCATATATACCTTTAGGAGTTGAACATGAAGTAGTATTTTAACTTTGGGTGGAATAAAGTTTTAGAAACATTTGGGATGAATACACCTTTAAAGCTATTTGTGGGAATACACATACAAAAATAAAAACGAAAGAATGGAAAAACATGCAGAACTGATCGCTAATGCTGTCACGTCCCTGATGAAGATGAACAGGAGCACATGGATTGGCAAGGTATTGTATTGGAGCGGACCCACGACAGGATGAAGGATGACAGGATGGGTCAAGCGCAGATGACATTTCAATGGCAACCCCCTCAAAGGAATGCGTGTGTGCTGCCCATCTCACATGTGTTACAAATAAAGACTTCATAGTCCCATTTCATTCATTTATTCATTCAAACGATTTGGGGTTATAAGCTTTAAAAGGATTTGGGGAAGACACCATAACACAATTGGGTATTCGAACCTTTAAAACCATTTGGGTGGAATACACCTTTAAAATGATTCGGGAAGACACATTTGGGTATTAGAACCTTTAAAACCATTTGGGTGGAATACACCTTTAAAATTATTCGGGAAGACACATTTGGGTATTAGAACCTTTAAGACCATTTGGGTGGAATACACCTTTAAAATGATTCGGGAAGACACATTTGGGTATTAGAACCTTTAAAACCATTTGGGTGGAATACACCTTTAAAATGATTCGGGAAGACACATTTGGGTATTAGAACCTTTAAAACCATTTGGGTGGAATACACCTTTAAAATTATTCGGGAAGACACATTTGGGTATTAGAACCTTTAAGACCATTTGGGTGGAATACACCTTTAAAATGATTCGGGAAGACACATTTGGGTATTAGAACCTTTAAAACCATTTGGGTGGAATACACCTTTAAAATGATTCGGGAAGACACATTTTGGTATTAGAACCTTTAAAACCATTTGGGTGGAATACACCTTTAACTGTCCTGCTACTGTTGCATCACTGATGTACTGTCCTGCTAACCATTTGGGTGGAATACACCTTTAACTGTCCTGTGACTGTACACCTACTGTACTGCTACTGTACACCTACTGTACTGCTACTGTACACCTACTGTACTGCTACTGTACACACCTCCTGCACATTGTGATGGGGCTGTCCTGCTAACCATTTGGGTGGAATACACCTTTAACTGTCCTGCTACTGTTGCATCACTGTGATGTACTGTCCTGCTAACCATTTGGGTGGAATACACCTTTAACTGTCCTGCGACTGTACACCTACTGTACTGCTACTGTACACCTACTGTACTGCTACTGTACACCTACTGTACTGCTACTGTACACACCTCCTGCACATTGTGATGGGGCTGTCCTGCTAACCATTTGGGTGGAATACACCTTTAACTGTCCTGCTACAGTTGCATCACTGTGATCCACTGTACTGCTACTGTATTATAACCTTTAAAACAATTTGGGTGGAATACACCTTTAAAATCATTCGATTTGGGTTATAACCTTTAACACTATTTGGGTGGAATACACCTTTAACTGTCCTGCAGCCATTTTACCACTGTCCACTGTACTGTACTGTACAGTCCTGCTACATCACTGTCCTGCTAACCATTTGGGTGGAATACACCTTTAACTGTCCTGCTACTGTTGCATCACTGTGATCCACTGTACTGCTACTGTATTATAACCTTTAAAACAATTTGGGTGGAATACACCTTTAAAATCATTCGATTTGGGTTATAACCTTTAACACTATTTGGGTGGAATACACCTTTAACTGTCCTGCAGCCATTTTACCACTGTCCACTGTACTGTACAGTCCTGCTACATCACTGTCCTGCTAACCATTTGGGTGGAATACACCTTTAACTGTCCTGCTACTGTTGCATCACTGTGCTCCACTGTACTGCTACTGTATTATAACCTTTAAAACAATTTGGGTGGAATACACCTTTAAAATCATTCGATTTGGGTTATAACCTTTAACACTATTTGGGTGGAATACACTTTTAACTGTCCTGCAGCCATTTTACCACTGTCCACTGTACTGTACAGTCCTGCTACATCACTGTGCTGCTAACCATTTGGGTGGAATACACCTTTAACTGTCCTGCTACTGTTGCATCACTGTGATCCACTGTACTGCTACTGTATTATAACCTTTAAAACAATTTGGGTGGAATACACCTTTAAAATCATTCGATTTGGGTTATAACCTTTAACACTATTTGGGTGGAATACACCTTTAACTGTCCTGCAGCCATTTTACCACTGTCCACTGTACTGTACAGTCCTGCTACATCACTGTCCTGCTAACCATTTGGGTGGAATACACCTTTAACTGTCCTGCTACATCACTGTGATGTACTGTCCTGCTACATCACTGTAATGTACTGTCCTGCTACATCACTGTCCTGCTACATCACTGTGATGTACTGTCCTGCTACATCACTGTCCTGCTACATCACTGTCCTGCTACATCACTGTCCTGCTACATCACTGTAATGTACTGTCCTGCTACATCACTGTCCTGCTACATCACTGTGATGTACTGTCCTGCTACATCACTGTCCTGCTACATCACTGTCTTGCTACATCACTGTCCTGCTACATCACTGTGATGTACTGTCCTGCTACATCACTGTCCTGCTACATCACTGTCCTGCTACATCACTGTGATGTACTGTCCTGCTACATAACTGTCCTGCTACATCACTGTGATGTACTGTCCTGCTACATCACTGTCCTGCTACATCACTGTCCTGCTACATCACTGTGATGTACTGTCCTGCTACATCACTGTCCTGCTACATCACTGTGATGTACTGTCCTGCTACATCACTGTCCTGCTACATCACTGTCCTGCTACATCACTGTGATGTATTGTCCTGCTACATCACTGTGATGCTACATCACTGTCCTGCTACATCACTGTGATGCTACATCACTGTCCTGCTACATCACTGTCCTGCTACATCACTGTGATGTACTGTCCTGCTACATCACTGTCCTGCTACATCACTGTCCTGCTACATCACTGTCCTGCTACATCACTGTGATGTATTGTCCTGCTACATCACTGTGATGCTACATCACTGTCCTGCTACATCACTGTGATGTATTGTCCTGCTACATCACTGTGATGCTACATCACTGTCCTGCTACATCACTGTGATGCTACATCACTGTCCTGCTACATCACTGTCCTGCTACATCACTGTCCTGCTACATCACTGTCCTGCTACATCACTGTGATCCACTGTCCTGCTACTGTTGCATCACTGTCCTGCACAGTACAGGACACAAAATGATTTAACTGCCTCTCCATTTTCCTCCGATTTTCTCCCATCCCAATGTTAGTCGTATGCCAATTCCCAGTCCCTTCCTGGTCGCTGCGCACTTACCCCCCACAGTCAGATCATCTGGGAGAGTGGAGGCTACCACGTGCTTCCTCCGACACACGTCCAGCCAATCACCGCTTCTTTTCACCTGGCAGCGCGGATTCTCATTGAGAGGGCGTAGCGTGTGGGAGGACCACACTATCCCCCTCACGTCCAATCCGCGCTTAGCAGGCGCCCCGACCGAACTGTAGGAGTCGCTGTTTACAACGACCCGGACCCACCCCGCCAGCTTCTCCCACCCTCTGATACAGCCAATTGTATCAGTGCAGACGGCCAGCCAAGCTGGTGACAACCCCGGAGCTGTGAGCTGGATTCGAACAGGCAAATCCAGCTCAGCTCCGGGGCTGGTGACGAACGCAATCTCCGCTCGGCCACCTAACCGCCCTTGTTTTATGATCTTCTATCTTTATAGAAGAGCAGGATGTGGATAATATTTTGGATAATATTGTCCGCCTAATAATGTGGTTGAATACATACATATCTATATTTACATGTCGCAAGATATGGATAGCCAATAACCCAGTTTCTATGTTGACACTAGGTACTGTAGCGTCTGTGTTTATTTTTTTCAGTGGAAAACTAGTAGAGCCGCACACTATACAAACACCATTTCTACAGCTTTATCATAGATTATCCCTTAACCCTTTCACTACCACACTACCCAGGGGTTAACCCCTTCACTGCGACAATACAGAAGGTTAACCCTTTCACTGCCACACGACAAAGGGTTAACCCTTTCACAACCACACTACAGAAGGTTAACCTTTCACTACCACACTACATGAAAGGTTAACCTTCTGTAGTGTGGTAGTGAAAGGGTTAATCCTCTGTGGATGTTTGTCAGGTCATAATGTAATTCATTCATACCTAGAGTAGGCCCTGCCTAGTGCTGCAGTGCAGCCAGTGGTCACTGAGGAGTCATTCACTTCCTCCTCTTTCACTTTCTCTGCTGGTCTGGTAGAGGGATTCGAACCGGCGACCCTCCGGGCAGAGGTTCCGCTTCTAGGCTACCGCTGTGCTGTCACTGTGTCACTTCTCCTTTTAATGAAGATATAGATCACACACGTCACACGCACACCAATGGAAATTCTTCAGAGCCCTATATCAGAGGATGACCTCGCTGGTAATTCCCATTCATTACGAGGCATCTCACAGCTGAGTCAACACTGGACACAAAAGTGTCCCATGTCCCACATTATCAGCCTCCTAGCAGAGCCTGAAACAGAGTGAGTCCCATATGAATTGTTAGGAAAATGTAGGTTGTTGTGAGCGTGGGACATGCGTCAGGACCGTGTCGCTCCCGGGGGGAATAACCCATGTATAAAAGAGGCACGTTAACGCTGTCATCAGAAACAATAGACAGGGGATTGCAGGAGTGTGTGGTCAGGCTTTAATCTGAAATTCAAATTGAAAGGATCGTGAGGTATATTTGTCCACAGGCTTTGCTCTGAGACACAATGTAAACCGTCGAAATGAGGTGAATTATTCACATTTCATTTCAACAGTTGGTTCCGATCAAGCAATGCGATCTCAGGCTGAGAGTTATATGTTATGACATCATGGCTAGGTGTTGCTTAGCAAAGCAGAGCCAGAGCTGAATGAGCTATTCATCTTAACGTATTAGCTCAGTGTTTTATTCACAATGTGAAACCTATATATACAAACAGTTGTATGAAAGCAGCCTGTGACAACAGCTGTGATGTTACAGTATTTACTATAACACACACTCCCTCTTGTGTCGTGTCGCTTTGATTAAAGCGCGTCATTGAGCTGTTGAACCAGCACACGGCAGGGCATGGCTATAAGAACTACCATGGCAATACAAATCAATATCAAATCTAGAATGCTTTATAACTCATGGCATTATGCCGTGCTGTGTAATACTGTCGTTCTAACCAGTGGCTGTCAGGCCTCTATTCTGGTGTATTTTCGAACCCTGAGAAACCTATTAATCTTTAACTAGGAGCTATAGTGGCAGCGGATGCTTTTAAGCCTGCTCTTTATTGCTGAAAACAGGCTATGCTTGCTTGACGTCTGCATTAAGAGCTTCCGCACCCGTCAGTTGGGTAAACATCTACATATATCAGAGAAATATTGTGCTTAATCCTAAAGCAATAAAGTCTGTTTTGCTCTGGGTTGAAAACACATGCCAATTGTTTCTGTCCTTGAACACAGGTACAGAGGATGTTGAACACTAGGCTCCAGTACAAATAATAGTAGGATACAATATGGAACAGTATGGGAAAAAACTATATTTGCCATTATGTCTGCGCCTCATGAGATTCTGTTTAGAGTAGAGCTGTGGGGCACGACTGTATGTTTTCCAGTCTCATTTGAGATCAAAGGTCAAAGGACTATGGAAAATTACCACATTGGCATGGTTGGGCCTCTCTGAGTTATCAAAAATGGGAAAAGATGAATCTACGTTTTAACCTGGCCCCTCGACGCAGTAACGTAAAGGTACCGCCTACAATAATTCTGTTGTATGGAAAATTACGATAACTGACACACTGTTGAGCTTACTGAAAGTGTTAGGAGTCAGAGGCCCCAAGGTGTCATTGCTTCAAAGTGAGACTTTGATTGAACTTCTTTTGTTTTTACTGTTTCCATGCTAGGTCTAATTGAAATACGGCATTGCTCTAAGGGGGAAAACTCCCCTCCCGGTGCCTGGTTCACCAGTTATATTTTTAATCAGTCTAAAGGTCAGTAGGAAACAAAAAACTTAGGAGAAATAGGAGAAGTGTTCACATCCAACCCTAATGACCAGAGAGCCCTGGGAGAGTGGACACTCCAGGTCATAATTAATGATCAGTCACAGAGCTGTCACAGTACTGGATGTCTAAATGAGGGTGAATAGACTGTATGAGCGCCCGGTGTCGCCATACGGCCGCCTTTAACTCGTGCTGAGGTGAGCGTTGGGCTGAGCCTCAAGTGATGCATTCAGAATTTCTTTTATTTGTCACATTTTCTGTAAAACTTTCTGATGTAGTGATGTACAAAACACGAGGGAGCAGTGATGTTTTCAGTTGTTTATTCCATATAAAATCTGGTTTTACAGTATAAAAATATAAAAGATAAATATTTTTGACATAGAAATGAATAAATAGGAAAGTGCTTTACAATGTTACAATGCTAGAGAGTGGCAAATCGCAGTCACCCAGGATATAGTCTCTTTTCATGGTGGACATTTTGTTCACCACTTTGAAGCGTAGGGACCGTCGGCTGAGGTCATCCGATGAGATACCATCGAAGAAGAAGTCCTCGTTGAAGATGGGGTTGCGGCTCTTCCTGATGACTGTGCTGCGTTGCTTCTGGAACTTTCCAGGAACCAGTGACAGGCTGACGCTACAGTTGATGCTCTTAGAGTCCACGGAGCGAGCGTAGAGCCCCTCTGCGCTGATGAGCCGAACACGCAGCCTTTGGTTGTCAGGACAGTACTCTGCTGCCAGGCGGAGGCTGCCATCTTTCCCGATGGGCACCATGTTCTCTTTGATAACCCTCTCCCTATGCAGAGTCACGTCCACGGGGAAGATGACGGGGGGCGCCAGGCCGAAGCTGCTGCACAGCCCCTCTGACGCCCTCCTCATGACACTGGGACTGTTGTCTGTGGAGCTGCCCTCGTCTGTGGACAGGGAGTTGTTCCGGAACGCCATGGCCCTCCTCATGTCCGTGGCCAGTAGGCGTTCGTGGCTCTGTAAGAGGGAAGACTCGACGGGACACCTGGTCAGCCGCGGCGAACTGAAGGGAGAGGACTCAGCAGAGGAGGTGGTGTCGCTGTCCAGCGTGCACTGCCTGCTCAACGCGTAGCCCCTCGGGGAGAGTCTGCAGGTCAGAGAGTTCAGGCTGAAGGAGGAGGGCGAGCTGGAGGGCGAAATAGAGGATGAGATGGAGGACGGGATTCTTGAGCATGTGTTGGATCTGCTCCTGGGCAGCAATAGGGGAATGGAGCCAGGTTCAGTGTGGAAGAGAGACTCCTTCCTCCTCGTGTGAGGGCTTTCTAGTAAAGTGCAAAAGCCGTAGCAGGTCTGCGTTTTGGCCATGTGGGGCAAGGAGAGGGCCGCCTGGCTCTGGGGGTCTGCATTGGTGGTGTCCTCATCGCTGCAGTAATTGTCATAGGGGCTCTCATCCACATGCTCCACCTGGATGATGTGCGGGCTGAGGAGCACGTCCCGTGGGGCCTCTCTGCGGGGGCTTCCCCTCTCGCAGGGAGACACCCTGATGATGGGGGGAGCTCGGCCGTGCTCGGCACCCTTGGCCTCCTGCAGGGATTGGATCTTCGGAGGGATGCAGAACTCCGGGATGGTGTCCGGGGTGATGACGTTGGGACAGAGGGACATCCTCTTGGGCTTGTCCGCTTTGTCCCCAAACACGAGGTCACCGATCCTGAAGCTGTACTCTGCCGAGGGGAGGGGCAGGTTGGTCCTCTCCACCGACACCCGGATCTTCTCAACCACCCACATGGTCTCCTTGTGAAGTCTGGAAACTGAACGTGAAAATGGAAGGATTTGTTAGATACTGTCCCGACATACAGTATGTTCTATACTAGAGAAAAAGAAACGTACAAAAATAGGTTTGTATTTGTAAAAGACAATATCAAACATGTAAGTAATTGTTGTAGAAAGATATGCTTACCCTGTGAGAATTGAGATAAAACAGGTAAATCCAAGGGAGTGTCCCTGGCTGGACAATCGGATAGGTCGGGCTAAGTGGTTAGGGTCTTGCGAGAGTTCGCTGTGGCTCTCTTGACAGCAGACTCTATAGGCTCTCTCTTCTCAAGATCAGCTCATCTGTGGGCGCGTGAGAGGAGCAGGCAGTTTAAATAAGGATGTGTGTGGCAGGGTGGAGAGACCAATGACTCTATAACACACGCCACACGCCACAGCCCCCACCCCCCCCCCCCCCCCCTTCATTCTTATCCAACAGGATCCTCCCTCTTCTCTCAGCCACCTGTTCCCATGGAGATACTCAAACCATGGCGCAGCACAATGCCCTTGCACCGGTCAGCTGTAAGGCTCAGCGAGATAAGCGCACTACAACCGTGTTTACTGTGGCAAAAATGAACCCTTTTCTTTTTTTCCCTTCTTTTTTTCCGGTTTATGCAGATGAGATGGTGAGAGTGACCTTCGTCATGGAATATAACTAGGTGAAATGATAAGATTATAATTTCCAGTTGATTTTAGAACACGTGGCCTGCCATTGACCTTTAGTGGTGAACTTACTGAGAATGTGGGTCATTACATTAGAAAGGTTACTCTGAAAACATTGGCTGTTGACGTATAATAGTACATTTGATATACCCTTATCAGTACTAGCTAATTCAGTCAACTTAGGTCAATTGTCAAATAAATTCAGTAGATTTTTAATAATTACTGCATGATATGTGTCTTCCACAACCACGCCTTATGATTTTAACAAAGTATTCATTTTATTGCCACAGCAAAAGCATCACTGTGAAAATAAGTGTATTATAAAGATATTGTTTGCCTTGTAAATACTCTACATTATAAGTCTTTAGCATTTTAAGAGAAATGTTTACTTTAAGTGTTTATTTTAAATCTATATTTAAATGTATCACCCATCTAGAACTACACTGTTGAAGGATAAACTCTTATTCAGAGTGGACAGAAATAGTCCTTGAAAGAACTCAAAGGTGCACTGTGCAATTTCCGGTAAATAGTCAACCAAATTAAATAACTTTTGAGGCACTGTGAACAAAAATGTTTTTGAATGAATGAATATTTTTTGAATATTTTGCCTTTGTAAACAAGAGTGAAACAGCAACTCCTCATGTAGCTTTCTAACCTCAAACAATCTTCCAGGGACCCACCTCTCCTCTAACAGTTGGTTTATTCAGTCATACTTATTCAAACATACTGTACCTTAAAGGTTTTTCCCCCACTCTCCCAAAACGACATATTGCACCTGTAATTATAAA
Source organism: Notolepis coatsorum (assembly GCF_963971535.1). NCBI lineage: Eukaryota > Metazoa > Chordata > Actinopteri > Aulopiformes > Paralepididae > Notolepis > Notolepis coatsorum. The sequence goes on along the minus strand of NC_140182.1, from coordinate 46,239,098 downwards.
AATGTCATATCTGTAACTGTTTGGGGAACAGGGAACTTGTGTACAACCACTGTACACAATACTTTTTTTTACCAAACATTATGCCAGTGCCACCCTCTTGTGGTGGGGAGAAAAAACAGCTTTACAGTGAAAGGCAAAAATATTCTGCTCAAGATAATACAGTATGTGTGGTACAATAGGTTCTAATCAGACCATCCAACATTCGGTGGGTATTTAACCTCCAAAACACAAACATCTGTTTGTTGTTTTTGTTGTTGTCCCCCTAGAATGGATGGTTTCCAGTCACTCTAGATGTTCAAAGACACCATCAATAACACCCCAGGACAGGGATTAAGTACCTTCAGCACTTCTATCCTTTCGGCTGCACTTGTATGAAAAGAACACAGCTCGCCACAGGCCAAGGTTCAAGTGGTGTAACTCGGTTGCCCCGAGTAACCCCACCATGACACAAAGAGCGATGCCTTCACCAATAGTAATACCAGGTAAAGAGAGGAGGGGGAGGGGGGACGGTTCCCAGAAATGTTTCCCAGAATGTCGAAATCATGTGGTTGATTGAAAGTGGGACCTCTCGTATGATTCAGACAAGTGAAAATGACAGGATAGCAAAGCAGTGAATAGTGAAGATGAGAAAATGGTCACGTTTCATCTTTATCTTTGAGAGCGCCTCTATAATTAAAAATATAAAACATTTTCTTCAGGGTTGTCCCAACTGATCCTGAAACCTTCTCAAAACCATCCACAAAAATGTATCTGACCCCTTTATAATAAACTGTGATGAGGTCAAACTAATTAAATATAATTCATATTCAATGCTATGCTTTCAGAGACTGTGTGTGGGTGCATTGGAAATTGCTATTCTCAAGATAACACGTCTTGCTGGCATTTCTTCTGAGTGCCAATTTCAAGCTTAAAGTATCAGCCAATTGCTTAGTACCAATCCACTTCATTATGGTTCATAACTTAACAATTATTCAACGATTGACACTGAATAATTTTTCTTCCATTACAAAAAACAAATGATTGATTGCTTCACTTTATTGATTGATTGCTGACATGTAACTATTGTTATGGGATTTGATTATTGAGGAAATCTCCAATACTGATAGGTGATAGCCACTATAGTAGGCTATTCAAGGTCATTCAACTATTATCTGATACCGGTCCGGCATTGGTACCAGAGCACTGGACCTATGTGCCCGTCTGGTCAAACTGTTTCAGACAGCCAGTCAGTATTTTAATTTGAATATTGCTGATTGGTTAAAGGAACATGAATGAATGAATGAATGAATGAATGAAAACTTTATTTAACAGATTGCAGAATGGGTACAATACAGTACGGCTCAATACATACAATTGTTAAGGGGATGGAGACCTGAGAAAGACGTTTGTCTTGTTTCCATCAGGGTCCCCCATTTTCAATTCATATAGACATTTATGACATACACAACATACATGACATTTATGGCATAGGGACATTTAGGTATTTAGTACTGATACATTTGTGACATAAGCGGTATTCAAATATACAGTACTGTTACCCCTAGATCCTGACAGAGTATATACATATGATGGGGAGGGGACTGTACATTAGGAGGGGGTGGGTGGGTGGGTGGGAGAAAAATATACATACGGCGGGGAGGGAATATATACATGCGGTGGGGAGGAGACTGTCTATTAGGAGGTGGTGGGGGTTTTGGGCATTTACGGTGGCCAGTTTCGAATTGCAGCCTCCCGTAGGTGCTCTTTAAGAGCGGTTTTGAATGTGGGCAGGGATTCACATTCCTTTACAGCTTTGGGTAGGGCGTTCCACATTGTTGTGGCATAATTGCGAAACGTGTTTAGTCCCTTGTTTGAGCCGAATCTGGGTTTAACATGATTTGTTGAGCTTCCTCTGGTGTAGTGGTTGTGGTATTCACTGACCTTTGGGAAGTATTTTGACATGTACATGGGCACCCCGGTCGTATAGTGTATCTTGTAGACCAGGCCCATTGCAAGTTGCTGTACTCTGTCGTCTACTCTAAGCCATCCTAGGTTGTCAAAGTGGGCAGGGGTGAGGTGGGTTCTGGGGTTCAGGTCAAGTAGTAGTCTGACCAGTTTGTTTTGTGATGTTTGTAATTTTGTTTTAAGCGCCTTTGAGGTGCTTTGGTACCATGAGGTGCACGCATAGTCATAGTACCCTTGAATGAGTGCTCCTGCCAGAGTCTTCAGGGTATTCTTGTTTACCAGAGAGGAGATCCGGTACAAGAATCTAGTTCGTTGGTTGACTTTTTTTATTACATTGGATGCCATTTTGTCACAGGAAAGATTTGCCTCTAGGATGGAACCCAGGTAGGTAATTTCGTCTTTCCTTGTGACAATATTGTCACCCACTGTAACTGAGAAGCCGTCGGTCATGCTGAGTTTGTTATTTGAACCGAAGAGAATGGACTCTGTTTTGCCCATGTGTAATGATAGTTTGTTATCAGCGAGCCATATGCAGATTTTGCCTAGTTCCGTGCTGAGGGTTTTTTCAACCTGCAACTTGTTCTTGTCAGAGACCAGCAGGGCTGAGTCGTCCGCAAACAGGAACAAGTTGCAGTCACAGGCTGACGACATGTCATTTGCATAAATTAGGAAGAGTAGCGGTCCTAGTATGCTTCCTTGTGGAACACCACAGCTCACTGTGAGGGGGGGGGGATAGAGTACCGTTTACCTCTACCATCTGTTCTCTCCCCTCCAGGTAGGATTGCATCCAGCTCACTGATAAGCTATCAAAACCAATTGCTTTTAGCTTGTCCATTAGAATGGAGTGATTGACAGTGTCGAAGGCCTTTTGTAGGTCCAGCATGACCATGCCGCAGTATTTGCCCGCGTCCACCTCTTGTTTGATGTGGTCGTTCAAATAGAGGAGGCATGTGTCAGTGGAGTGGGACGTTCTGAAGCCAGATTGGAATTCGTATATTAGATTTTTTTCCGCCAGGTACTTTTCGACCTGTTCGTAGACTATTTTCTCCATGACTTTCGAGATGGAGGTAAGAATAGAAACAGGGCAGTAGTTGCCTGGGTCTAATTTGCTGCCCTTTTTGTGCAGAGGGGTCACTCTCGCAATTTTGAAGTCCTTGGGGACGTGCCCCTGTTTTATAGAGAGGTTTATTATGTGTGTGATGACTGGGGTGATGGCGGCTGCTGCGTCTCTGAGGAATTTGGAGGGGATGTTGTCATGGCCAGTGGCCTTGTTAGGTTGGAGGGCGCTACATTTTTTGAGTACCTCATCGGTTGTTACCATTTCAAGTTTGAAGTCGTCTTTGTGGACCCCTAGGTTTTTGTAGTATGCTACTATGTGTTCTACCCCATAATGCCCTGAGTGGGAGGGTAGTTTGTTTACCAGTGTTGTGGCTATGTTTGTGAAAAAGATGTTTAAGTAATTGGCTACATCCAGCTTGTCTGTGATGAGCGCGTTGTCCGTCTTTATGTTTATGTTTGAGAATCTGGTTTTAAGTTTTTTACTGCAGCCTAGTTGATTATTGAGTAATTTCCAAAGTTCGCGGGGTTTGTTTTTGTTTTCCTCAGTTTTGTCGTTGATGAAATTTCTTTTTGCGGTTCTGATCATGGTGTTTACGTCATTTCTTAGTCTGTTTCTTTGAATTTTTAGTTCAACCACGTGGGCTTGGAGTTCACTGTTTGAGCTTTTGGAAAGCTTTGTCTGACTTTTATGAAGTTCATGCCTGAAGTTTTAACGGTTTCTGGTGTCATTAGCTGGAAGATGTTAGTCTGTTGTTATAGGAACATGCCAACATTATTGGAAATGAGCTTACTGTCTTCTCCAGAGTTAGACAATTTCCTCTCTATGCGTTCAGTAGAAAGCTATCCAGCTGCAAGCTACTGTAGCCTAGCTTAGCACAAATGAATGGAATCGGATACGGACCACTAGCCTAGCTTAAAACTCCGGGAGAGGTGTTTTTGGCCAACAGCTAAGCTAGCTGGTCCGTATACGCTTCCATTTGTTTGTGCTAAGCTAGGCTATCTTGCAGCTGGATAGTTTTCTACTGAATTCACAGCGAGGAATTTGGTATCTATCTTCTTGTCTGACTCTGGAGAAGATGGTAAGTGCATTTCCCATAATGTTGGTGTGTTCCTTTAACAACAGACTAACATCTTCCAGCTAATGAAACCACAAACTAATTAAAATTTCAGTTCAAAGATCTATTGTTTTCTATAATCCAATATGTGCAGTACTGTATGTAGCAGTGGAATGAAAAGCCTGCAAGTACAAGATGTATTGTTAGCTGGTTAGAGTTGAAAGTAATGTGAAATTTAGCTGTCAGGAAACTGGCTCAGCACTTAGTGGGGTTAGCAAGGGGGAGAGCGTCAATCAAGCAAACTATTTTCAATGTTCATAGAGTCCAGGGAGACATGCTCACTAATCCTCTCGCCATTTGCCAGCGGTATACAGGCAGGCACAAAACCAATTGTAATAATCATAAAGATTATACCGGTGTATAAATCAGAATTATAATACCATATTGACTCTAAATTATTTAGATATATTGCCAGTGCATTGGAACTTAAAAAAGATAAATCACTCTGTTTGCCAAGCTTCTCCCTCCTTCTCTTAACCCTTTCACTACCACACTACAGACGGTTAACCATCTGTAGTGTGGTAGTGAAAGGGTTAACCTTCGGTAGTGTGGTAGTGGAAGGGTTAAGTGTGTGAGGAGGTTGACTGGCTGTTTACATTCACACCCACTAGAGGGAAGTATACAGTCGAGAGAATCAGCACAGCCACAGAGGGAGCTTGGATGATACAGCTGCACATTTGAAAGGTTTTCATTCCAAAATGCTATACATCCATTTTGGAATGAAATTATTCTACGATATAAATTAGGCTATACTTAAATGTTCCGAATGGTGTCCTCTATTATCTGTTGGCTACTATCTAATAAGTAAAAGGCTCAAGACACTCAATAGCCTACTATTTGAGAGGGAGTTTTACTTTCATGCAAGCTGTCATTTTGTATGTGTCAACGTTTTTCCAAAATAATGGACGTACCTGATTGTGGAATGGAAGGTTTCGATTGGTTGACTGGCTGTTGATACTGTGTGTAATTCATCAACCAGTTCCACAGTGGGCCTACAATTTCCAACAGGATCCTTTCTTGAATAACCACCTCCTCGCTGGTCTAAACGTGTACATGATCTGTATGCACTGCACCAAGATCAATCTTTCTATTCATAATAACGTGTCGTGTATTTCCTAGCAATACGGCACAATGTCAGGAACACAGCTCCTTGTGTTGTTTGCCTACCAAGGTGGCTGTGTGGACAGTATGTTGATCGCAGAGGGGTAAACATAACATCGGTGTGTCCTTTCGGATGTTAAATGTGGATAATGTGACGTGCCTTATTAGAAGGTCAAGGGCTCAGGTGAAATTGAGTCTCCTAAGAGCCACGCCGTCACACTGGTGCTGTGGCCTGTAGGCACCACCTGGTTGACAAGTCAGTCCTACAGGAACATGGGAGCACTATGGTAACTGATCTGAGACTCTAGTCGTTCTGTCATAACAGGCTTACATTATATCACTAGGACTTGTTTGTTTCAGATGGATTGCATGCCTGTTTGGTGTGGACAGACCCCTCTGGTCATGCAATATCACCTTCCACGTGTCATGTGATCTTTGTGTCAGACTCTGGGTTGAAAGTCCGGTATTGAGGTCATTTTCCACTTGTGTTTGATTTGCGGACAGGCTTTTGGCAGGTAGGCTATGCTTCTCTGCCCGGAGCTACTGTACCTCAAACTGCACAGTTCATTGGAGCACGAGGGATAAAGCATCTTCAAAAGCAGAGAAAACTCAATCACTCACCCTTTCCTCTCTCTGAAACACACGCACGCACACACACACGCGCGCGCGCACACACACACACACTCACGCACGCACACACACGCGCGCACACACACATTCACGCACGCACGCACACACAGACACACACACACTGTTGTGATAGCCTACTGAAAAATATATATATTAATATTTGTATTATTCTTATTAATCTTATTATTATTAATAATAATACGATACAAAATGAACATTAGCGTTCTGGTGCTGAGGTCAGCAAATCAGCATCGCAATCTGTGTTTACAATCCATTTTGATAGACATCATTTATATCTGAAAACCATCTACATCTACTACACGCCCCCCCCCCCCCCCCCCCCCCCCTGCGCATAGAAATGTGATAATATATTTGTTCATCTCTCCGCTGTACGATAAACGAGGAGGGGCTTCTTGCTTGATACTGTGGGAGGCGAGGCTGGGGGAGCTGAACCGCTTGCAGAGTGCGTCGCCTACATCCAAGCGAGCTCGCATGCATTAACGAGTGACATATATCAGGTAGGATTTTGGTATTATGTATCTTTAATGCGCGTATGTGGCGCTGACCTTGTGGTTTAGGGCGCTGTGCCCAGATAGGATCTGCAATGATAGTACAGAATATAGACTGTTCGGTGTTGAGCGAGTGAAAGGCTTTCAAATTAACATGAGTGTCTGTCGTTTTACATTAGTCCGATGCATTCTATTTCACTACCCGTTCTAGTTTGTCCTTTATGGGTTAATCGTGGTGTCATTTAGTATCCACATTTTTTTTATTTAATTTTTTTGTACTATTATTCTACCATCGATATTATAATGTAATTGACCGCACCTGACATTGGCAGAAAAACAGATGAATTGCATTGACCTACTTGTTTGGTCTGTACCATGTTAAATGTGTGGCCATCCCGTGCTCACAAATACGCTGATGGGGAAACGAATACGCCTGCTGTCCATTTCTACCTGCCGTCCTGTGCGGGTTGTAGAACTTATAACGACTGGACCTGGTTTTCTGGATCGGTTGCGTCGCGACCCGAGCTGTCATTGCCAAGATGGGGAGAGGCGCGCAGATAGGCGATCGATGTTGTAGAACTGGCCTGCTCTTTAGTTGCTCTAGTTTATTAGTAGGTGCAATAGCCTAAGCCTACTAGTACTACTGTAGCATTTCTTGCTTCATATTATGCTTAATTTTGCGGTGCACCTGTTAAGACTTATATGGGACGTGGTCACTGCGCGCAGGTACGGTACAGGGCAGCCAGTAGCCATAGGCGTATACCATACAGGATGGGTCTGTGTTGGGGGAGTGTTGAGGGGACACACATTTAACTGATCTATACTATAGTGTCATCAATAATGATTTGATGAGGAGTGTTTTATGGCTCAAATGTGGGAATTGAACTTACTACTGACTACTGACATATTAGTTACACTTACAGTACATCTACATAGTGTCACTACATAGTACATCATCAACCTACTTTGACATCCACTAAAGACGTTACTGGCTTATATAACCAGTGACTGATTGAAAACCTAACCCTGTTCTCCTAATGTGGCAAATGGAAACCCTTTTAAACATGCATCTGACCTGGATCTCAAGTAGCCTATACCAGCCTCCTCATTGCATGAGACTTGACGGTGATTCCAAACAAACACAGATACTCGACTTGTTCTACACGAGTGACTCTACTAATAAGGTCAAGTTGTTTCAGCATCGTACATTTAGCTCCTCAATTGGTCCCTTTTAAGGCACCATTGATTCAAGCCATGTGACTAGTTATCCACTCATCTGACAGAATGCAGACATTCCTTTACGCTTTACTAATGGATTTGTTGTATCTACCGTAGTCTTGTGTGCTACTTCCCACACTTGTGAGGAGGATTGTTTTAGGTCTGTTAATGATGTTGATAATGTACCGAGTGCTTAAAGATGGCTCCCCTCCTGGTTTGACATTTCATTCCTTTCAGCCTGTCCCACAGTGCGACGTGCATCCAATATTTCTACACTACGTAGCAAGAGCAACATATGACCTTTGGACGCTTTGCAGTGTAAAACCAAGAGACCTCCATTTTTAAGATCTTGGGCCATGAGAGTAAAATTATGTGCGATAAGATTTCTATCCCCTCGTCATGGCATGAATGAATCTCCTGGAAGGTATTCCATTCTGCATCTCAAAGAGTAAATATAACAAAGAACTGGGCAATATAAAGCAGTGTTACAGCCTTCTGTGAAGCCAAGTATGAATAATCAACCTTAAAGGAACACAAGTTAGACAAGAAGACAGATAGACTGTGTGTAGAAAGCTATCCGGCGGCAAGCTAGCCTAGCTTAGCACAAATTAATGGAACCGGCTAGGGACCAGCTAGCCTAGCTTAAAACTCCGGGAGAGGTGTTTTTGGCCTATAGTTTGGCTACTGTTCCATATCTGCTTTTCATTTGTGCTAAGCTAGGCTAGTTTGCAGCCAGATAGCTTTCTACTCAATGCAAAGAGAGGAAAAAATTGGTATCTATCTTCTCGTTTGACTCTGGAGAAGACAGTGAGTGCAAAGATATTAATGAAAGCTATTTGAGATACACTAATTCTAATATTAAACGTTTGTCCTGATGGCGGTGCTAGAGGAAAGGTCATGGGGTCACCCAAATCAATAGAGTTCACCCTCTAGGGATCATGAACGTGCACTGCAAGTTTGAAAAGATTGGAATGAAAGCTATTCAAGTTATCGTGTTCACACAAAGGATCTGCCCTGGTGGCACCTAACTGTCGTTCTGGGATATAATAATCTGATGTAGTAATCTGGAGATTATATATTGCAGGAAAGGGTTTATGAATTGTAAATAATATCTCCTGATGAAGGAATTAGGCTGGATTGTCTCTGTAAGAGTAGGCTTAACATATTTATGTTCAGACTAGTCACAACAGACTGGATTTTAAGTGTGTGTGTGTGTGTGTGTGTGTGTGTGTGTGTGTGTGTGTGTGTGTGTGTGTGTGTGTGTGTGTGTGTGTGTGTTTTCGCATGCTATGGTCACACACTAATGAATGAAGAAGGACAAGTAGCATTTTGCATTCATAAATCACATTGTATGGAAAGTGTGAATCTCTGCAGTGATGTATTGCACATGCGTCCCTCACAATGTAAGCCCCTGGCTTCTCCTGTGTTTTAATATAGAATGAGGGCCCTTCCCAATCTAAGCATCTGTGATGCATCCAATCTCCTCCAGGACATTATGCAGTTATAATTAGCCCACAGCACCACAAATGTCACGAGCTCAGATGCAGCATGCGCTCGCCAGCGGCGGAAACTGATGAAGGCTTGTAGTTCATCAGAGGAAACACAAGGATGGATTCAATGGGATGAAATGGAAGACCTAAGGTTAACCCTTTCACTATCACACTACATACGGTTAACCCTTTCACTACCACACTACATACGGTTAACCATCTGTAGTGTGGTAGTGAAAGGGTTAAAGGAGCTAATATTCTCTATTTCCTTTAGCATGTGCTCACATTCCCGGCATTTATTTGAACTCTTTGCACACACACATACACATGTGCTGCTGGCCTTGTTGCTGTAGGAACTGGAGTGCATCACCTTGATGGATGCGGACACAGTTCAGAATGTCCGTCATGTGTGTGCCCATGTCAGTGTTCGTCCTGAAGCCAATCGCTTTCCCCTCAAGCGCTCGACATCACGTCATCGCAGCCTGCCTCGGTACTGACATGTACACATGTACACCGCTGTAGTAACACATACCGTAGGATGAAGAAGAAGTACTGTAGTACCTCCCGTTGTAATCTCCACAAAATATATTTTCACAAGGCGGCTGAGTGGCGCAGTGGGCAAGGCGCTCGCCACTATGCTGGTATCGAGCCCAGCTCTCGGCGTTGCTTCCGGCTTGGCCGGCCGTCATACTAACACAATTGGCAGTGTTAGAGGGTGGGAAAGCCGGTGGGTGGGGATTGGACGTTGTGGACAGCGACTCCTACAGGTCGGTTGGGTGACACCGGTACGGCGGAAACAGGAAGTATCGGGGGCAGCGTGAGCCTCCCACGCGTTACTCCTCGCCACTGAGAGTTCGAGCTGTTGCGGTGAAAAGATGCGACAGGCTGCCTCCTCGTGTACCGGAGGGGACACGTGATGCAAGGCTTCTATCCTCACTACAGCCGACCAGTGGGAGGCATAGTCTAGCAACGTTCAAGACAGGGGAGGGAAGAATTGGAAACACGAAATTGGGATGGGAGAAAAATTGAAAATGGGGAGAAAAAGTGGATAAAAAAGAAATATATATAGCCAGCTGTTTGAAGAGGCCATAATATGCACACCTTTTAGATGTAGAACGAAAGGGGAAAGATAGATTGTTTAGTGTAAATCTGAGACAACTAAGCAACCTTAAAATCTCCTTGTGTCACAGTAAGTATCCAGGAACAAGTGGCACGGCGTGGGCTGTGCTCATCCCACATGCTCCATTCATTTGGAAAGTCATCATCATCAACCTTTATTTATTCTCGAAAAGACAATTGATGTCACCCCCATTTTCAATGTCGTCGAGACTTTACAGACATTTCAATGCACACATTTCTACAATATAACAATACATATTAATAACTATCTATATAGTATAAAATGAACATAGGCATAAAATCAGCACACAGATTGACAGAATAAAAAACCAATGCATAAATTGCAGACATAAGAATAGACTGTATAAAAGACAATAAAAGTAGTGCAATGTAAACGTGCAGACTTAATAATGGCATAAAATAAGTACAAAAGTACTATGTCGCTCGAAGGCATGTGAACCCCCCCGGAACAGCCAGTCTCCCCAAAACACCACACACGATTAATCCCTACCACATCCCCATTCAAGACACACCCCCCAATAAAGCACGCCATGACCGAAGAAAAAACACAAAACAGCCCGCGCGCCACTCGCATCACAATGCACGGCGACGGGAATGCCACCCCCGCCGGGCACCCAATCTCCCCCGGTCCTGGTGCCCCCGCCACCCCCAAACTCCACAGAGGAATGACAGGCCACACGCCCCAGGACCCGCAGCCACGCCAAAGGAGACACGACTCAAGCACAAGTGGTTTTCCCTCTCAGCTGTTGCAGTGAGTTGCACATCACAGCACGAATGCTTCTACCCGGTTAACCCTTTCACTACCACACTACAGAAGGTTAACCTTTCAGTACCACATTACAGATGGTTAAACCTTTGTAGTGTGGCAGTGAAAGGGTTAACCTTCTGTATTGTCACAGTGAAAGGGTTAACCCTTTGGTAGTGTGGCAGTGAACGGGTTAACCTTCTGTATTGTCACAGTGAAATGGTTAACCCTTTGGTAGTGTGGCAATGAAAGGGTTAACCTTCTGTATTGTCGCAGTGAAAGGGTTAACCATTTGCCGTGTGGTAGTGAAAGGGTTAACGTTCTGTATTGTCGCAGTGAAAGGGTTAACCCTTTGTCGTGTGGTAGTGAAATGTATTGTCGCAGTGAAAGGTTTAACCCTTTGGTAGTGTGACAATGAACGGGTTAACCTTCTGTATTGTCGCAGTGAAAGGGTTAACCTTTGGTAGTGTGGTAGTGAAAGGGGTAACATTCTGTATTGTCGCAGTGAAAGGGTTAACCCTTTGTCGTGTGGTAGTGAAAGGGTTAAACCCTTTGTCGTGTGGTAGTGAAAGGGGTAACATTATGTATTGTCGCAGTGAAAGGGTTAACCCTTTGGTAATGTGGTAGTGATTTTCCCTCTCAGCTGTTGCAGTGGCTCCGTCATCGAGAACATTCCTGGATGGAATTCCCCGGGAAATGTTTAGTCGGAGAGAGAGAGAGAGAGAGAGAGAGAGAGAGAGAGAGAGAGAGAGAGAGAGAGAGAGAGAGAGAGAGAGAGAGAGAGAGAGAGGGAGAGAGGGAGAGAGAGAGAGAGAGAGAGAGAGAGAGAGAGAGAGAGAGGGAGAGAGAGAGAGGGAGGCTGGGAAGCGGGGGGAGTCGTCATCGGAGAGACTGTGATTGTTGAACCATATTTAATGCATGAGCGTGTGGGAGGTGGAAAGTAAAACAGACCCTATGCCGTGGCTCTCTGACCCTTGCCTTTGTGCTCCGTGTTTTCCAGGGAGAAATGATCTCTCCCTCACTGCTCCCTGTGTGGTCACAGCATCCTCCCCGGGACCACCCCTACACCTTTTCCCCATAAACCCACAAAGCAGATGTGTGATTTCCGACCGCCACCGTCGATATCCGGTTTATTAGGGAACGTGATTGTTTTTATCATCCGCTGGTTTGTCAGAGAGACTTGAGGGGGCACGCTGTCATACTGTATGCCAGATATGGAAGATGAATAATGGACGCCGTGGGCTTATTTTGTTGTCTGTTTTTCCACCTGTCCATGTTTCCAGGCCAGGGGGTTGAGGAGGATTAGGCATGGCGCTTGTTTGGTAAATAAAAGGGGCCATTATGCCCTCCATGGAACCATTTGAGTGTAATTTTCATTACCACTCTCATTTATTTTATGGGATGGAACTGTTGTCTTTTGACTGATGGCTTGTGCGCACACACGTGTGTGTGTGTGTGTGTGTGTGTGTGTGTGTGTGTGTGTGTGTGTGTGTGTGTGTGTGTGTGTGTGTGTAGTGTGTGTGTATGTGTGTGTGTGTGTGTGTGTGTGTGTGTGTATGTGTGTGTGTGTGTGTGTGTGTGTGTGTGTGTGTGTGTGTGTGTGTGTGTGTGTGTGTGTGTGTGTGTGTAAGACTTCTCCCATAGACATTCACTGGTATATAATGTGCGTGTGAATGGTAGGAAGGAGTCCCTCGTCAGCACACAGGAGCTAGAGTACTAATGCCGTCTCATCACTGGAACAATCCTCTTTACAACCCCCCCCCCCCCCCCCCCTCATTATTCAGCGCCTCTCTCTCTCTCACTTCCTTCCCCCGTAGTGCCATCCTCCTTCCTGGGGAAATTCTGCTGGGGTCACAAAAAGACACTGCTGAGTAGCAGAGAGGGCAGTCCTGTCCTCAGATACGGTACATGTCACTGATGCTTGTATACCTGGCTGCACATCACAGCACGAATGCTTCTACCCGCTTAGGGCCGCCTCCTCTTAGTCGACTGATTCCCCCGCTGCATGGGTTATTGTGCTTGAAAGGTGATAGGCACATCACTGTTGTGCTTTACATCTGTAGAGAGGTCCCCCTCTCCGCATTCTCGCATGATTGCGTGGGAAACACAATTTTACCGATTTGACGATTTTAAAATCCACCGATAATGGTGAAAAGTTCCTACGACGATTAAATGGACTGCATTCATAATAACGCTTTTATCCAAAGTGCTTTACAACTTGTGTCTCACATTCACACACCGACGGCGGAGGCGACCATGCGAGATGCCAACCTGCGAGATGCCAACCTGCTCATTGGGAGCCGCTATGGGGTTAAGTGTCTTGCTCAAGGACGCTTCGACACGCTGCCGGGAGGAGCCGGGATCTAAACGGGAACCATCTGATTACCAGACGATTGCAGTAACTTCTGAGCCACCGTCGGCCAGATTAGTCACCTAAGAATTTTTGCACATTGATTATACTGAAGGAGGAGGAGGAGGACATGGAAGAAGGTGCCGGTATTCGGGCCGACAAAGCGGGAAACGGTGGCTAATATGTGTGTGGCATGTCGTGATAATAAACTTGTGTGGCGGTTGACCCTGGTGAGAGTTAAGACGAAGCCAGGCAGGGGGGCGGACCCAGAAGTAGGTCACTAGACACCAGCATGGTGTGGTTCAGGTCGGAGGGAGTGGCGCATGCTGCCAGCCTGCTCATCAGTAGGTCGAACGAGATGCCAGTCTGAGCCAGCAGCCAATGAGAGTGTGACATTGCTTTATTCTTTTTTTTTTTTACCTACATGGTACATGATCCCAGTTTGGGTGAATAGTATAGGCTTGAATGGTATTGGAAAAAGCTAAACTAAAGCATTCATTCTGAACGTTACATCATTGATGCTTGAAATGTATGAACTTAGTGAAACAACATGGCAAATGTACAATTGTTACTACCATGTTGTAACATCTCCAGTCTCTCTTTTGTCATCCTTCTCTTCTGTTCTCCAAGCTGTTAACAGACTAACAGGTAGTTATGCTACCTGGCTAGCTACCTGTACCCAGCATGCCATTCAGCGGTGTAATAATTAATAGGGTCCCCTCTCAATACACTACACATTGTAGGTGTCAGTAAAAAAAAAGGGAAAATATATTTTTTGAATTTATCTTTAGATAATCTTTTTTTTCTCTATTTTTTTTTCTTCAAATATTTGAAAATGGATGCTCATCCCTAGTATGTACGTATGTATGTACTATGTTGGATATGAATGACTATCTTTTTTTTTGATCCACTTTTTCTCCCATTTTCTATATTTTCTCCCATCCCAATTTCGTATCATCCAATTCAACCCTCCCCTGTCACGAACGCTGTTTCTTGCCTCCCACAAGCCGGCTGCAATGTGGACTAAGTCATACATAGCACAAGTCCCCTCCGGTACTTGAGGTAACAGCAGTCCCATCTTTTCACCTGCGCAGCTCGATCTCTCAGTGGCGAGGAGTAACGCGTGGGAGGCTCACGCTGCCCCCGACACTTCCTGATTCTACTGCGCAGGCGCACCAACCGACCTGTAGGAGTCGCTGTCCACAACGCCCGATCCCCACCCATCAGTTTCCCACCCCCTAATACGGCCAATGTGTATTAGTATGAACGACCAGCTAAACTGAAAGCAATGTGGAGCGCTGGGCTCGAACAGTCGAGCCCAGCGTCTCCAGCATTTCGTGGCGAGCGCCTTGCCCACTACGCCACGTAGCCGCCCCGATATGAATGACTATTTAAACATTTTTGCACACTTTGCACAGTCAAGCTTTCAATGCTGCGGGTTTAATCCAAAAGATTGCCAAATCCTTGGCCATTGTCTAACATATCATCGCTAGAGCTTCTTTCTCTCCATCACGTGAAGTTAAAACTAAGTGAAAGTGAAACCTAAAAATAGCTGCTGTCCATGCAGACATGTTCAGTTTATAATGTTGACTGACTTACACACTTGATAACACACTTTCATTGAATGAAAACTTTATTAACAGATTGCAGAATGGGTACAATACAGTACGGCTCAATACACACAATTGTTAAGGGGATGCAGACCAGAGAAAGACTTTCGTCTTGTTTACATCAGGGTCCCCCATTTTCAATTCATAATGCATTTTAAGTAAGGGTGCAACTTGCTCCGTGCAATCCATTCTTTGTGGATCTAGCCCTAGTATTTAACATATTCAAATGTTCTATTTGAGTGTGGGCACTGATATGTGAAAATGAACTAAATGGGTTTTATTTCTATCAAAAAAACAACATACACCGGTGGTAATATACTCGGAGTAATATACTCGGTGGAACCTGACCACAGAGTAACACCGGTATCACTGACTACCGCGACAAGCATGTGAAAACGGCACTCTGGTGACAAGTTATGCACAAATAACAATCTGTATAGTCAAAGCCATGCCTCCAAGAGGAGTTCACTGTAGAAAAAAACATGTTTTTGAGTAGAGAGGGTCTTCTTTGAAAGTAAAAGAAAGCAGATCAAAATCTGTGCTTTTGGCATTATAGAAGAGAGTGGGAATACTCTCGGAGACATGGTCCCACTCCCCCTGAGGGAAACTGATTATCTGTAAAGATCACGAGATGCGAGCTCCAGTTGAAAAGTTTAAGAGAGCAACCAATGCTCCCTGCGCTTTGATGTGCTTGTTTCCTGCATTACCGATTTCAATGAGCACTATTGAGTCTTTGGCTTGGAATGCATGTCGACATGCGCACGGAGCCGCCGGCGCTCCTGTGTAGTGGCGAATATTCTTTCCTCCCGTTTTACCATGTGGTGAAACAAATGGTTCTTTTACAATACAAACTGCTACCCTCGGTCACACTGGCTGTTAGAATGAGCTGTACGATCCATAGAACAAGAGTGGAGCACCGCCTGGTAGTCTTTTTGTTCCCCGATGATGGGCTGCTTGTGCCCACTCTGTGAATAATGGCCACCTTGTTCTAACCTGCCCATGCTCTGTTTCTCTGTGGACACAGAGCTTAGAGAGAGAGAGAGCCCACTGCCAAAGACGCTTTCCTTCCTATCGAGACCAGGGCATTTGAAAAGGAATCGTCTTCATCAGAACATTGAGGACACGCTTTCCCCCTTAGATTAACAGCACGAGATTGCGATAGGTTGTAGCGCTAACTAACATCATATAACGTATGAACAAATATGACGCGTCCTCTCACTCACAGTGTGGCTGTTAGCGGTGGGCGTCTCTACTGTTCAACACACACACACTGTGAGCCTCAGCCAATGTCACAGTGAGAGAGAACATTAGAGGTATTAGCAGCATGCTCTCTGGGGTTCTGATGGTATTACCCCCCCCCCCCCCCATCAGTATTCTGGGAGTGCTCTCCGCTGGCAGTAGGGGGTCCCCCAGGAGGCCACAGGAGCCAGAGAGGTCATTGACAGTAGAGGCGCAAAGAGCCTCGCGATCGAGTAGCTGGCCATCGATCTGCATTAATGACACACATCACGGCCAAATATGGCCTAGTAGCAGGAGAGCTGTGTCGCCACAGTGAACCGTTTTGATGAAGATGACTACTGGCGTTCAACTGTTGGGTCATGGTGCAGTTCAGAAGTCATCATGGTGAAAAGTGTCCGTGATGGTGGAGGTCCAGGGTTGTTTTGCGAGGCCTAGAGACATTTTCTTTTGACCGACAAGACCAGATGCTAGCTAGCTGGTCGAGATATCAAACGCGAGATGAGGCAGATAAAACAAAACCAAAAAAGATTGCCATGCCGTTAATCTTATTTAGGAAGGATTTGACATAGCAATACTTCCAGATCAAGGTTAATGGACATGTCAGGTTCTTTCAGCAGCTGTCAGGCTGTTTTCATGGGCGTCTGAGGGAGAGAGGGCTGTCGTGTCTAAAGAGCAGCGCTGAAATTACTGCTGTCCTCTGCTTCCATGGCTTCCTCTGCTGCAGCCTGCTGGGTTGCTGACCCAGCGATAACTCCAAAGCTCTCTTTTGCTCCCTTGCTTTCTCACTCAATCTCTCTTGCTCAATCTCTTTCTCCTCTCCTCTCTCTCTCTCTCTCTCTCTCTCTCATCCAATCTCTCTCCTCTCACACAATCTCTCTTGCTCAATCTCATTCTCCTCCCCCCCCTCTCTCTCTATCTCTTTATCTCACTCTCTCTCTCTCTTTCTCATTCAATCTCTCCTCTCACACAATCTATCCCCTATCATCCTATCAATCTTTTTTCTCTCAATCTTTTTCTTCTCTCTCTCTCTCTCTCTCTCCTCTCTCTCTCTCTCTCTCTCTCTCTCTCTCTCTCTCTCTCTCTCTCTCTCTCTCTCTCTCCTCTCTCTCTCATCTCTCTCTCTCTCTCTCTCTCACATCCCCCTCTCTTTGAGCCCAGTGTACAGCCACTCTCCTCTGGCTCATCTCTACACGGCGTCAGCATCTCCAGTCTCAGGGACGGCGTATGGGCCGCCCTGACTACACACTCTAACCTGAATGGTTAAATTACATTGGCCTGGCGGAAGTACATTTGGCAGCTGGAAGCCGCACTGGGCGAGCGAGTGTGTGAGCAGCGTGTTGCTTTAGCCTTGTGTGTTCAGCTCATCAGCAGTAACCTTGTCATGAGGGCAGAGGGATTCTCTGGTTACTGTCGGCGGAAGATGATCTGTAGGGGTTACGCAGGTCGCTGTGGATCCTCGGATTGATGAAGGAGACTCTGCAGGATGGATGGTGGGATTTGTAGCGCCACATGATTTGTGGCTCACGCTGCTCCGACAGCGTAACATCACTGTGTGTGAGACGCGGGTTGTCTTGCAGGAGGAACGTTCAAATCATGTCAGGCGGTATAAAACGTCACGATCCCTCATAACCTGGCTTGTTGGTGAAGTGGTGTTCATCACAACAACATACTATGTGGTATTAAGAACATATAGTGCTTTTTTTCTCCCCCTCCCCTACTGAGCTGACGGACAGCCTGTGTGTGGTGATGTGTGATCTGTGTTTCCTTTCACTCTGTCATCATCAGCCAGGCTGATGGAGAAGTTCAGGACCAGCAGATTATCACTCTATCCTGCTACAGCAACACCGTATGCAGCCTAGCACCGTGTGAGCTTATGTCTCAGGACCTGGGTTGAGCTCTTATCTCAGGGACATACACTGTGTGGGTTCTGGTTGGTTACACTGGGACTGTGTGTGTGCAGTGTTTCCCCGAATCACCTAGGATTTTTTTCAGGGGGGATGGTTGGCCCCCAAAACGACTAGTGTTTTCGCGGGGCGCACGTGTCACAGATACGTGGTGTCAACAGTGTCGTCATAGACGCGCGCAGTAAAGTGGTTGTTAGTATCGGTGCATTTCTCTACACTGAGCTGAAATTAAACGATTGCACATAAATTAGGTAAATAAATATTAACAAGATGATTGATTGAATGAAAATTTTATTAACAGATTGCAGAATGGGTACAATACAGTACGGCTCAATACACACAATTGTTAAGGGGATGTAGACCAGAGAAAGACTTTCGTCTTGTTTACATCAGGGTCCCCCATTTTCAATTCATAATGAATTTTAAGTAAGGGTGCAACTTGCTCCGTGCAATCCATTCTTTGTGGATCTAGCCCTAGTATTTAACATATTCAAATGTTCTATTTGAGTGTGGGCACTGATATGTGAAAATGAACTAAATGGGTTTTATTTCTATCAAAAAAACAACATACATCGGTGGTAATATACTCGGAGTAATATACTCGGTGGAACCTGAACACAGAGTAACACCGGTATCACTGACTACCGCGACAAGAATGTGAAAACGGCACTCTGGTGACAAGTTATGCACAAATAACATAGTCAAAGCCATGCCTCCAAGAGGAGTTCACTGTAGAAAAAAACATGTTTTAGAGTAGAGAGGGTCTTCTTTTCATAATGAATTGTAAGTAAGGGTGCAATTAGCACCGTGCAATCCATTCTTTGGGGATCTAACCCTGAGACTTGTTACGTGCAATGCTAGTCAGTCTCGGAGTTGTCTCGGAATGGATTTGGTAGCTTTTTTCTGCATCTCCGTAGACCGTGCCGCACCACCGTTTTAATGTCTTAGTGAAGATTGATTTATATGAAAACCGATTTATGTATAATTTTGCTAGCTCGCCAACGTTACTGTGATTAAAGAATAAAATTCTTTAATTCTTTAATAAATTCTTCTTTTATTATAATTATTTCTGGAGGTGCGGGCCGCCCCGCCAAGACAATGGTAGGGGAAACACTGGTGTGTGTGTGTGTGTGTGTGTATGTGTGTGTGTGTGTGTGCACCATCATGCTGAGAAGAGTGAGGATCACAGCAACGCCGCTGATGTTCAATGTTCAATCAATTCCGCTCAATTCAGTGCTATGCTTTATTGATCCAGAATGGGAAACTTGACTTGCAGTCAGGAGTCAGATAAGAACACAAGACAATTATACATAAAATATATCTGTACTCAGTACTCGACTTGTGAAAAAAAAACAGGGGGGATGGTCAGGGCTGCAGATCTTATGACAAGTTTGGGGGGGACGCAGAGTAGGGAGGTCTGGGGGCATCGTCCCCCGGTAGAACATTTTAATTATTTGAATACGCAAATGAAGCTTTTAGGAGTATTTCGAAACTAGAATTACAGAGTGGGAGTAGATACACTACTCTTGATAGCACATATTATTGGGGGGGACAATTCATATTTTTTCTGATGATTAGCTGACACAAATGCTAGCCTGGTTAAAGACATCCAAGTCCTCATGGTTTAGCTAGCTACGTTTGATAGATAACTTATTACATAATAATAGGATATTATAAGGAAGGGGCAGGACCAGATAAGCTTTGCTTCTTTCTGTCCCTTCTCGAACAAATCCATTTGTCTTGAGCTATGTTGATTATTGCTTCCATAGGAAGATATATTTAATTTTATTTGTATTTTATTTCGTTTTAGTTTTTTTTTGTTATTACAAATGTGTGTTTATGGTTGAAAATGTTCGAGATAAATGAAGATCAAATCAAATCTAACTGATGAAGTGATCCCTCTTCTAACAAGAGAGAAAAACGTAGCTTAGCTTTAAACTCATGACCATTCATTGCTAGGGATCACGTTTTTTGCCACCGATACCGATCACCGATCGTCGTGAGCCATATCGGCCGATACCGATCCGATACCGATCGTTTTTGATTAAAAGAAATTAAATTTTATTTTATATAATTTTAATTTTTTTTTAATTTTTATAAAATATATATATTATATAATTAGACTTGTACTTGTATTATCTGCGAGACATCGCCACCACGCAACAAGCTCCACTGTCTGTGTGTACTCTAGTAGCCTCCAGCTACGGCCAGGATTCTCCGGAGCTGCACCTGGACCTTATACTCGAGTAGCCTCGAGCTACGGCAAGGATTCTCCGGCGCTGCAGCTGGACCCTAGTATTGGTATAACGTTAAATCACATTCACAAGCCCTCAGCTCGAATACGCATCAAATCAGTGTTATAAGACATTGATATCAGGAGCTATCTGTAGCTACTGCTAGCCGGATATATAATGTTAATACAACGCCTCAGTGAATTATTTAGTTCAATGGGACATTTAGTTTTGAACAGTGAACTAGCTTGCGCTAACGTGAGCTAACAGCTAACAGGTATCATACACTCTACTAGACTTTGTGGAGCGTTTGTTTATGTCAGGAGCTATCGGTAGCTGGCCGGCTAGATACCGTTCGGTTAGACAATGCCTCATCATGTATTAAACTAAAAGTGAATAGTTGACTGGGTCATTTTGTAACGGTAGCTAAGCTAACGTTAGCTCATGGAGACGCCGTCCTCCCGTGTCCCGTCCCACTAGAGTAGACCACTACTAGACCTGTGTTTACATGCGTGCTGGAGGGATGAGCAGACGCCGCACCACCCGGTGTTGAGACAGAACTCAGCGACAGCGAGTGAAATCGGGTTTGACGATCGGCGAAAATAAAGCATTATCACCGATCACCGATCGCATATTTATACTGAGTATCGGCCGATAACGATCGGTGGCCGATCGATCGGGGCATCCCTATTCATTGCTTATGTATGTCTAACGTTAGAGATTCCACCTTTGATAACTAAAGTAATGATCGTGCACTTGACGTACCTGTTATATTATATTTTGCCTGGTCGTTTGGCCATTGCGATATTGATGACCGTAACTGGCTGCACTAAGCCACCGACAGCTGTCACAAGACGCGCACTGACAGTATGGCCAGTACCGCGGGAATTTTTATGAAACATTCTGATATTTTCGTGGGTCTTGTGCAGTGGTCTCGTGCCACTGTGCCACCGACAGTGGCACGAGACGTGCACGTTTGACAGTGATATGCGCAGCATATTTGCGAGTGCTCTCGTGACTGAGGAGAGGATGGCCCGCGGGAATTTCTATAAACATTCTGATACTTTGATGGAAGGAATGGGGGTTTTAGAAGGGGGATGATATTGACCGTTTTTATTTCAGGGGGGATGCCACCCCCCCTCATCCCCCCTCAACTCGAGTACTGTCTGTACTACTTAGAGTGTGTAGTTAGTTACATGTGCTAATTAAGCACAATTTGTTCCATGGGGGGAATGAAGACATGTTCTACTCCTGTTGTATTTGAACTGGAGTCTAACTCTGTGGCCCTAAGGGTGGAGTGAGTCGGGACTCAGAGTGAAGGGGGATGGTCTAATCTATGTAATGAAACGCAGACCCACACTCCCACGCAGAGCTGTCTATGCCTGTACAGTACAGTATGTCATAGCCAGCTAAACAGCTCTGACCAAAGAGAGCCGAGAGCCAAAATTTAATAACCAAAGATTAAGCTTGTCTGAACATTTATGAGTTATGCAGTGATGTAGTTATCAGAAAAGTAAACGGACTATCTTTTCTGCATAAGGAAACCAAACCTTTATTGGCTGCCTTCATCGTTGTTTCCATGGACACGGTGAATAAACAAGGCTGCACAGACCTTTTTTTCAACTCTAAAATGTGGGGGGAACAATAATATAATATGATTTATTCAATACCCTAAGGGAAAATAATACAAGTATAGGTAGCACCGGTTTAGTTTACTTCCTTTTTGGGCAGAGGGGTTTGACAGTGTAACGTAGTGTCGTCCAACTCTCCGCCGTAGGAGAATGACGCAGACCCTGGCCTTGCTGGCGAGAGATGAGCATCAGGAGGGTCAGTGGGACAACTCGCACTGCCACCAGCCACCATGACAATGTATAGCTAATTATCTATATATCCATAATTATATATGGTGGAAAAGCACGGCATGGGAATAATCGTATGATCACATCATATGAGCTCTGTCGGGAGGAGAGGGATGGAGAGCTGCAGGCCTCCAGGGTTGCTGGTACACAACTCAACAATGGTGGCCTATCATGTTACTGTACATTCTCCATCTGATTACTTTCCTTCCATTGTGCTCTCTCTCTCTCTCTCTCTCTCTCTCTCTCTCTCTCTCTCTCTCTCTCTCTCTCTCTCTCTCTCTCTCTCTCTCCTTTTCTGCCCCGGGGGCGTCTCTTGTGTTGTGACATTGATTCCCTCTTGCCTCTACTGTAAATAGCCAAGAGTAGAACAGTGAGTCATTCAGGGTACTTTTATTAAAGAAGCATCATAGCAATTTAATCCCCACAATTTAATCCCCAACACTGATTCCAGGTCTGTCTAATCCACATGCACGCAGTCGTAGAGGGTCATCAAAACAAACCATGATGTTGTAACATTCTTTTGTTATGTAACATTGAGAGATTTTCATTTGTGCCCTGGTTCTAAAACGTACTTACTACTTACTAATTCCTCTGACAAATATATATCCCATTGAAATGTCTTCTGTAGCACAGTATACTACTGGGTTGGCTGCGGACCATCAACCACTGAGCCCAACATCATGATTGTTTTTATTCACTGGTAGCCATGTACAATAATACTGTATACCATATATATTCCTGCACATATTCCTGTTTATATATTATATATATATTATATATATATATATATATATATATATATATATATATATATATATATATAATATATTATATATATTAGGGTGGGGGGGAAAAACCGATACGTAGTAGTATCACTTTGCGTGGCGATACTGTATCGATACAGGGACGCCAAGTATAGATATTTAATTATTCATAAAAGAAAAAATATATATTTTTTTTGTATAAGGAATGTTGCATTGTTCATTTCAATACCTGTAATAGTACAGTCGTCCACACACACACATGTGCATTCTGTTAAGTTGGAATATGACTGTAATACAAACAAAAGTTCAGTTTGTCAGGTACATGCAACACAGATTACAGTGTTTACATCTGTCTGCTTGAGAAAATACCATGTTCTGCAATAAAAATGATTGAAGTGAGATGAACAGACTGAACTTTATTTTATTAGATAAAACATGTTGACAAAGTTGTACTTTGCAGTTGAAAAAAGGTAATAAATTAAATTTGATCAAAAAAAAAATTTAAATAAAAGTCACAATACTCAGCGTATCGCGATATATTTAGTATCGCGATACTATCGTATCGTGACGCAAGTATCGCGATAGTATTGTATCGTGAGGTCTCTGGCGATTCCCACCCCTAATATATATATATATTCCTACTTATATACACACTGTATATACTATATGTATATATATCCCATACAAGTGTATTTGTGTATGTAATATGTACATACTGTACATCAGATTAGCATGTTACTTAGTAGCTTCATTATATACTGTATATTCCATATTTCCGTTTGATCACACTGTATATTGCACTTTACTGTTACCTTGCACTCTGGTTCGATACCAACTTTTTTTCGTTGTACTGTACTTGTGCTGCATCATGATGACAATACATTTGAATTAGGGCTGGGCGGTATGGTCTAACATTTATATCACTGTATACTTTGAAGCATAGACGGTAACGGACGGTATATATCACGGTAAAACACTGGTATGGCAGCTACAGTATTACTTGTATTATTAGGTCATATTTCACATAGTACACACAAGTAAACAGTGACTGTTGTTTTGTGGTAAGGACTGCCTTTGGAAAACACCGGAGTAACGGGTGTCTGAGATGTAGGGACAGCTGTTTTATTTCCTTCTCTACTCTGTGATTCACTCCATGTTCGCGGAGGACACGTTCTTTAGCTTTCTTATACCAACACATGTTTGTTTTTAGGGGATTTTTTTGTGTTTTTAGGTGAAATTATTGCTGGTATTACCTCCCTTTGCGACCACTGTCTCCCGACATAATGATCAGATGACAGTTTTCAGCTCGGTGTCTGACGTTTTAAAACCAAACCATGTATTGTCCATATAATATAATTTGCACCAGTTCCAGATGATTCGGTGCCGCAGGCTGAGGACGCAATGCTGCCTCCTACTGGTGTGGTTACGTCATTTCTACTTTAGAGCTGCTCTACCAGTCAAGGTATAGTCAAAATCCATACCATAGCGCAAATTCATACCGATGTACTTTCTATACTGTTTATACCGTCCACCCCGAATTTGAATCTAATCTAATCTAATCTGATTACAGTTACATCATTATGACTAGTACTTAAAATATTGTTTTATAACCAGATGATCTGCTTAATGGGGCTTTTAGGCTACAGGGAGGAAAACTAAGGAAATGGTGAGAAGGTGAGCTCAAATGTGCAAAACAATTAAATAGTAGTTCATATCCAACATACATACATATATTAATTATAAAAGAAAGTATATAAGAAATGATAGTACCGAACCCCCCCCCCCCCCCCCAAACAACGATATCACCGTATATCGCAGTGTTTCATCTGTGGACACCATAATATGCCAATTGGTAGACACGCCCAACCCTAATTAGTATCACTCTTGTTCCTATATGTGAAAGAGGCCTCCCTGAATTGCTATTAACTGTATGCAATATTAATTAGATGATGCAATGGTACAGTATAGCTTACAATCCGCTCCCTAAGTATGCGGTATGGATAATACAATGGTTCTCTAGAGACGGCGTAGGTCTGTGTGCTGCATCTGCCAGAGATGACCTTATACCTAATTCAGAATCTGCTGGCTCCAGTGGAAAATGGATATACACTATGCAAAAGAAAGGTTCGCTACTTAATCATGAAGTTCAATAATAGTATGCAGACAGTCAGAGTTGATGATGATCTGTGAACATTAAGCTCTGTGTCTTCCAGGGGTTCATTCATATGAGATGTATAATTCATATTATTATGTATTATTATTATCATTAATAATTGATGATTAAGAAATTCTGCTTTATTGGACATACGCTACAGCAGAGAGTGACAGGAAACATGGGGGGGGGGGGGGGGGGGGGTTCAGAGTCAAACCTGTGACATTGAGAGTACACACCCCATGCGACTTAGCTTGCTGAGCCATCAAGGCTCCCTGTGGGAAAGGTGTTTACATTTACCGTAACTTTCCATGATCCGATTTGACTCTGTAATTGATGCAGGACGTTATATTATATGTATTCATGATATTCATTCACAATATTAGAGTTCATGACTGCCAAGCATTATAGTGCCTTCCCCCCTCATTTGGGGATGACTTGATGACTTGATGGTTGCTATGAGAGATGCGCCGGGTCGCAGCGTTTCAGCATTACATGAATTTTGATGGAAGACATTTTTCATTATCAGGTTGTTTTTCCCCCCATCATATACAGCAAGTATTCAATCACAGCTGGGAATTATTCATTAGTTACATCAATCCAGCCCACACACCCACCACCCCCACTCACCACCCCTCTCCCTTCTTTGGTGTCTGTCAAATGCAATGCCGTGTGATGAATGCAGACAAAAGGGAAGACAAAAAACCTGATAAGGATATTATGAACTGCTCCATTCAGCGGGTAGCGCATTCAGTGATTGTCTTATCAGCATGATGCTTATGTCCTGTCGTATGGAAAAACGGCCTCACCAGATAGTGGGTGACAATGGTATGTTTTACATCCATTGTATGCTATTACTAGTCTCTTAGCACATTGCCACAGGATCCCTGCGCACGAAGCGTTTTGCACTCTCATCGGGAAAACGTTCTCGTGAACAAACCACCCAGGGTGTCTGCACTCAGCCCCTATCTTCCTAACTGTCTCCAAAAGAACACAACGTAAGACAATCGACTTGACAATGCAAGACACGGTCGATAAGTGACTGTAGTAGGCCTATTAATAGAAAGGTGTAGATGTAGCAGGAGCGGTTTCTCTGTGTTGGTGAAACGTTGCCCAAATTGGAAGCGCTGTGTGTATGTTTAGAATGATACAGTCAGTGTTAATTTCTTGCCACCTTTTGCCATCTGCTCTGTCCGCCAAATGGCAGCTGTCCGTCTTTCCCCTCCGACCAGTCTTCAGTTTCCCAAGTCGGGCCATTGATGGACCTTTAGCCAATGGTGGACAGGCGACCCCTACTATGCTCTATACCCAAGAGACGGCGCTGATCCAGCCAGCCGGTCCGGCTGGGATGGTGTCACGTAACACGGCCAGGTGTGTGCGCCAGCCTGGGGTGAAGGGTCATCACCGGCAATAATCACCACCACGACTGGAGCCGCTCCCTTTTGAAGGCACTATATACGGCCCGATATGAGGCTCTCAGGTCTTATGATTCTCAAATAATTCTTCATTTCCCCCTCTGTATGTATCTGGTGTCTCATTCATTATCTATGCTCACTGCCCTTTTCATAATCCCAAATCTAATCTAGGCTGCCACATGTGGGGGATTATTGATGCTGTTATTTAATGACTGTCAGGATTTCTGGCATTTATTTGTGATCTACTGGCCTGTGTGAGGAGCTCGCACTGGGAAACATGCACTATATTTACAGTTTGATTTGATTTCTCTGGGCCCGGGAAAAGGCTGTCATAAATTACAGGAACATCATGGAGTGAAGCACGGTGAATCAAATCCCCCACTGAGGAAGGAAGGACAGGAGGAAGGACAAAGGGGCTTTGCTCTGTAAGGGAGAGCTGTACAGTATGCGAAGAGACGGACAGCGTCCCTGACGCGTGGTGCAGGCTGGGAGGCATTGCATAGAACGTGGCTTGTCTTGTCTAAATGCCAACAAAGGCTTCGTGGCAGCTTGCATGCTCTGATGGCCTTAACTCACAGTCCCTTCACATGTAGAGACTGTAGACTTCGGTTTACAGCCAGCCGAAGCTGTGAGTGGGGAGGGGGGGGGGGGGGGGGGGGGGTTGGAGAGACATAACTTGGTCCTGGTATGGAGATAGTGATACTGTGATGATTGTATCATCTCCAGGGATCAGACGGTATGTGGAACCGTCTATAATGCAAACCAACAATGCTAGTGAGGTGCTGGCATTGTGTACGCACTAGGCCCGCACCAGGCCAGCACCAGGCCTGGACCAGGCCAGAACCAGACCCGCACCAGGCCAGCACCAGACCCGCACCACCCATGTTGCGTCTATGAGATGGATCGGTCAGCTTGGCTTTGGTGTAGAACTGTGGGGCTAATTGAATTACCCCCCCTCCCAGTCATCTCTGCCCCCATGGGAAGGCACTACTAATCATTTGGAATCTCTGTTTTCCAGGAAGGAGTGGGGGTGCTTGGGGGGGGGAATGGTTATCCTATGAGTAAAGGGGCTGTGTGGCGGCCTGGGTAGTTTTAATTTTCCACAGCATCTCCATGGCCGGGATTAGATGGCGTCTCTCCAGAAGGCTCCTAACCTACTGACCTCTGCAGGCTGGCTGTACAGCCACAGCTGGTGCCCAGATGTGCCCCCCACTGAAGTTCCACCGCTCCCCTTAAGGAAAGAAGAGTTCACGTCCAGAAAGTAGATGTTGTGACCAAGAGGCACGATGATGTCACGTGTGTTTTGGCAGGCGTGTACTCACAGCAGTGTAATTATGATGAAGCGTTGTTCCACTGGGTCGGGTCACTTGGATGATTTGGATGGTTTTTATGTTTCGTATGAATGCTTGTAGTACAGAGGCCTGAATCGTATTAGTGCGCAATTAGGATAATGCACCCAGTTCTGCCCCTGCCCCCCGCCATGCGTCGGGAGAGGCTATAGAATGACAAAGCCATAAATTGCACGTAGCTTAATTTTGTGACCTTTTGCGGTAATGATTTAATAGTTGCATTTCATCAGGACGTGGTCATCACGGAATACAGTCTTATAGAATCATCATTCTTTTTTTGTTTTAATTTATTTTAAATAGCTTTTAACAGGAGAAACATAGCTGTGATAGTGGGATTTGTTGATCTCGTCTTGTCCTTGTCCTGAGCCTTTACTTTAGCTTTGTAACCTTGTGGCAAAACACAACTCACCGTCTCTATGAATCCCCCTCTCCGTGTGTCTGTCCGTCTGTGGTGCTTTGGTAGTGACCCTGTCACAAACCAGATTTAGTGCCACATCTGTAGCACCCGTGCTAATAATAATAACAATAAAGAA
>NC_140182.1:46155891-46210541 GCF_963971535.1 Notolepis coatsorum | reverse complement strand
GGTGGGGGGGGGGGGGGGGGGGCACGGCCGTGTGCTCAGCCTCACAAGTAGATGTTTGAAGTTGAAGACGGAGGGAGATGGGAGCTCGGTATCACACGCTTCCTTCTATGCGGTCTACAGCTCTTGCGAAGCGTAACATCTGTCTTGTTAGTTTGAGA
Source organism: Notolepis coatsorum (assembly GCF_963971535.1). Classification (NCBI taxonomy): domain Eukaryota; kingdom Metazoa; phylum Chordata; class Actinopteri; order Aulopiformes; family Paralepididae; genus Notolepis; species Notolepis coatsorum. The sequence continues at coordinate 46,210,383 of NC_140182.1, read as the reverse complement.
GTTAGAAGTGTGGAAAGGCAGTCTTTCCTCGGCTCCACTCATCCAGTGGATCTGATGATGCTGTCCCTTGTCAGGGAACTACAGAGTGGCAACAATGGATGGGATGGGCTGGACGGCCTTTCTTCCAATTATCATAAACCAGAACTGGACACAGTTCACTGCCTGCCTGCCTGTGTGCCTGTGTGCCGGCTGTCTGTCTGAACTAAGGTCTGGCTAGTCAGGGCTCTGTCTCTGCAAACCAGCGGTGCTCATCCCTTCAATGCTTTTGCCTCGGTAACAAACTCAACTGCTAAAAAAAATAGACAATCTTGTAAGAGCTTTGGATATCCTTGTTCTGGCTGCCTCTTGTGTTTTTAATTCATTAAAAACATTTAGGTTTACAAGGATACAGTGCCAGCATGCTACTGTATGTTTATGGATGTGCACATTCACAGTATTATGCATGGGTACATATTATATATGCAGGCCATGTTGTTTGTCATTTATAATGTGGTACAGTAGAAGAGAACAAGCCATCCACTGTACCCATCTACAGTATGTCTGTATTCCCCTCTCTGTATCCTTCAAGGCTTCAACTCTGCTATCTTTAGATCTGTCTTAATGCTCCTCGATATACAGTCATGCAGGCTGTTGAGCCTTGTTGCCTCACTGATTTTAGAATGCATTGTGAATATCAATACTCTGAGAGCCTTTCAGCAGCATATCTATGCCGTCAGTGTATGGCATATTTAGAAAAATTGTTCTCTCTCTCTCTCTCTCTCTCTCTCTCTCTCTCTCTCTCTCTCTCTCTCTCTCTCTCTCTCTCTCTCTCTCTCTCTCTCTCTCTCTCTCTCTCTCTCTCTCTCTCTCTCTCTCTCTCACACACACACTTACAGCTTCCCCAATTTATACTCCACTCTGTATTTTCACTCTGTATTTCCCCTCAAGGTAATATAATGTAATGTTGACAGTCTAGGCTTTGTCAATGCTTTAAGCTGTTCTTCCAGGGAGCCAGTGCTGTGACTAACCCCCCAGAGATGATGCCATTATTGTCTTGTGATAGTGCTGTTGTTTGATAGGCACTTGTTTTCCATTATATATATCCCATACTGTTACTGTGTGGAGGTTTCTCTTCAAAGGATGAACTGTGTAGTTCTCTAGACGAGGGTTTCTCAACAGAGGTGGTACCACTCCCCAGGGGGGCGTTCAGGGAGTGTTTGGGTGGTACCACCCCCCAGGGGGCGTTCAGAGAGTGTTGGGGGGCGCTGGGTGCAGAATTGTTGAAAGGGGGCGCTAGTTTATTTAATTCATTACCATTGTTTTAATATCAGGACAACAATTTGACTGGAACCAGAGAGGAGCCTACATGCAGTGAGCACAACCAAAATCCCACTTCAGAAACAGGGCAGTATAGTAAAATGGGTACAAATCTGAATCCAGGAAAATAAATATATCATAATGAAGATTTTATTGGGTCCTTCCCTACTCCCTACCCATTGTTAGAAGCCTTGACACACAACACTGACAGGCTTAATTGATCCAGCAAACTGAGCCAAATAGAAACATTAATGGCTGAGCATTTCATAGATACCCATGATGATAAACAAAGAATTATCATAATTGAGAGCCAGAGATTTTATTCCCATTGGGTGTGGGCGGTTGAGGGGGGGGGGTTATGGAACATGGACGTCAGATAGAGAGGCGTTGTGGAACATGGACGTCAGATAGAGAGGCGTTATGGAACATGGACGTCAGATAGAGAGGCGTTGTGGAACATGGACGTCAGATAGGGGGGTGTTATGGAACATGGACGTCAGATAGGGGGGTGTTATGGAACATGGACGTCAGATAGGGAGGCGTTATGGAACATGGACGTCAGATAGGGGGGTGTTATGGAACATGGACGTCAGATAGGGGGGTGTTATGGAACATGGACGTCAGATAGGGGTCGTTATGGAACATGGATGTCAGATAGGGGGGGGTGTTATGGAACATGGATGTCAGATAGGGGGGGGGCGTTATGGAACATGGACATCAGATAGGGGGGTGTTATGGAACATGGACGTCAGATAGGGGGGCGTTATGGAACATGGATGTCAGATAGGGGGGCGTTATGGAACATGGACGTCAGATAGGGGGGGTGTTATGGAACATGGACGTCAGATAGGGGGGAGGGCTTTATGGAACATGGACGTCAGATAGGGGGGGGGGTGGGGGGGGGGGGGGGGGGGGGGGGCATTATGGAACATGGACGCATACCGAGATCATTTCGACTAAACAATAATTCTGAAATCATTCTGACATGATCTTGTAAAGTCTAAAGTAAGGTAACTACGCCTATATCCATTTTCAAAAAGCTTTTAATTAGATTGGTTAATGTGTACTCAAGAGGTTCTGTGTGGGTGGTGCATGGTTCTTGATACTGTACTATTGATGTAGGTGTTTGTGTGTGTTGTAGATAATGACATGTTATCATACTCAGGGCTGGGCAATTAATCTAAATGTATCTTTGGCTTCCAGCGATTATGAAAACGTACAAATCTACTTCTAACCAGGTCATGTTTTTTTTTTTTTTTTCAGTTGAATTATATTTAAAGTTCAAGGAAATGCATGATGTTTCCAAAGTCAATGAGTAATTGTGTTAAATAATGATCTCAATATTGACCAAAATAATAGTGATTATGATTTTTGCCATAATCAAGCAGCCCTAACTCACAAGCATTATAAGTATTCAAGTCATTAGGTCTAAAGATTTGTCTGAATGCCCCCACTTAAATAATTAGAAGTCTGTGTCAGCGTGAGTTGTGTGCTGGCAAACTTGATTTAGGCAATTAGAGAAACAGGCAGGGGAAAAACAGGATGTAGAAGCTGGTGCTCATTTCAATTCGGTCCGATCACTCGCTATAGGTCCCGGGACTCGAGCTCGACACAATACATAGCGATCCGTTGCCAATAACTCGATAAACAACATGATTTGGACGTATATACTATTATACAACCTGGAAATGGATCGGGTACTATACACTATGACACTATTACACTATGACACTATGATAATATTACACTATGACACTATGCACTATACACTATTACACTATGACACTATGATACTATTACACTGTACACTATGTCACTGACACTGATACTATTACACTGTACACTATACACTATGCCACTATGCCACTACCGTAATTCCTCTAATAGTAACCCCGGCTTGTATTTGTTTCAACTGTAGCGGGTACCAGGCTTGTATTAGGAGGAGGCCTGTATAAGAGGGAGGCCTATATTTCAAATTTTCAAACGGATCATAATGAATAAATCAACATTTTGTGTCAGTTTGAACCCAGTAAAATGTACTGGGTTCATTTATTGAAACCAAGTACTGTATGAAATAGTAAACAGTGCAATTACAGGTGGTCACTGGTCATTTCAACGTTTTCAAAGTGAAATCAAGTAACTAGCTCAGTATGCAGCTCAGTATATTAGTAACCCGGCTTGTATTAGGAGGCCGGCTTATAATTGCTTAGCTCAAGAGCGCACCCGGCCATTAATAGAGACCCGGCTTGTATTTGAGACCCGGTTACTATTAGAGGAATTACGGTATTACACTATACAGTACAATATTACACAATACGCTATTACACAATACACTATGACACTATGATACTAACGCTATTCACTATGACACTATTCTTAAATGTTACTTGTCCTTTTGGACAAGTTATGTTTTTGTAGGTTTTTATTGATTTTTGCTACCGGGCAGTCTGGTAGAGAAGGAGAGAGAGAGAGAGAGAGAGAGAGAGAGAGAGAGAGAGAGAGAGAGAGAGAGAGAGAGAGAGAGAGAGAGAGAGAGAGAGAGAGAGAGGAGGAATGGGAGATAGACCGGGGAGGACATTCGGCAAAGATCACCGGGTCCGGGAGTCGAACCCGGGTCGGCCGTGTTGCACCGTAGTGCTGTATGTGGTGCGCCACTCGGGCGCCCCACTATGACACTATTCTTAGCTGTCCATCGTGTTCGATGATGCCGCTTGCTCCAGGGATGGGGGGGGTTCAGCGATGCTGCTGCTGGTGCCACTTCTCGTGGGCGTTGAGTGTCGCTGAACCCCCCCCATCCCTGGAGCAAGCGTCATCATCGAACACGATGGACAGCTAAGAATAGTGTCATAGTGAATAGCGTACAGTGTAATAGTATCATAGTGTCATAGTGTATAGTGTAATAGTGTCATACACACTATTACACTATACACTATTGCACGATACACTATTACACAATACACTGACACTATACACTATTACACTATACACTTTACACAATACACTATGACACTATTACACTATACACTATTACACAATTGACAATTCAAGTGTTAAACACCATTTGAGACATGAGAGAACATTCAAGGATGAGGCAGACAAGGCTGAATATAATGTATATAATTACAATGACCTGATTATGGGAGAAAAATGCTTAATTAAAACGGTTGCTATGCACATTACCTATATGGATGGAATGGCATTACAGATCCATTGGAGATTTAAATGTTTTATATAAATCTTGTGTCAAACTTAACGTTAACCTTACTGTTGATATGGCACACTGATTAACAAGACGTTTTTTAAATGGCACTTTGCAGACCCCTGGTCTAGTTTGTAGTATGTCATGGATGAATCATTACAGCTAGGCCGATTTCCTGGAACAATCTTGCTATAAGAAACACTGTGGTTTGAGGAGAAATATGATGGGAAGTCTAGTGGCGCGACTGGTATTATTCCATGGCAGCAACACCTTGGAGTAGAGTGTCCTTGTCTTAAAGCTGTATGTCTTTTTAAAGACCACTATATACACCAGAGGAAGCCTCTTCCGCCCCACTGGATCCCCAAACCACTCAGCCATCCCCGAGGGACCTTGTAGCTACACTGGAAAAACCCCCAATGTTTGTATCCTGATGAGCTCAGAGTTTCATCACCTTTGACACGCTGCGTCTCCCACACTGTTGTATTGTTACTCAGGGTTTCATTATGTGGTGTTTGCAATGTTTGCATTATATTCTATTCACACCGGGACGCCTTAACATCCGTTTCAGTGAGCCTCAGAGAGAAGTCCTGCTTCTGTTGCACTGCCAATGGAGACTCACAGCATCTGAAATAGGGCTGTTGGATTTTGGTCTGACGCCGAATCACCAGGTCAAGAGAGGAGATTTATGACTCTTTCCAATTGGGGCTCATTCAATAAGAAATGCCCCCCTTTTTTGCTTGAGTGCAGCAATCCAGCCCCAACTTCCTCTAACGCCTCCAACAGGAAGGACTCCTCCTATCTCCCGGGCCATCTCCATCCAGCCCATGTCAAACACCAACTGGGCTTTCGTCCCATACAATATTTTTTTAATGCACAAAATACCTTTTCACTAAAGGAAAACATCGCCTGGCTGATGTTAATGTATCCAAGGAAGCCACAGAGGAATTACAGTACGAATCCTTACAATTTAAAGTTTTCAAACAAATTTGAAGTTGTCTGTGTATGCAAGAGCTTGCTTGTTTTGACAGAGCTGGCTCGTCCCTCCCCGGCCTATGCCTCGTAGTTGAAAGGCAACATGCGCTGAACTCAATGGCACACTGATTGCAGGGAACAACATAACCACTGAACCCAACACCCCCACCCCCACCCCCACCCACCCAAGTTCTCTGAGGGTTGCTGATGCTGTCATTTAAGGGTTTGTTTATCTGACAAATGCACTGTGGATGCTTTTGGTCATTTTGGTGTAGCAGATTTTGCATTATGGTTTCCATGGGCCGCATTTAACGTTATATTCTGGACATTTGAGAATAGTGTATTAATAATAGGCTATTGTGGCTCTGGGTTAGGGCTGGGCAATTAATCGATTCATAGACCTATGCAATCTCATTTCTAAATTATGACGATTCTTTTTTATATAAAAAAAATATTATAACATTTATTTTTTATTCTTACTTTTTACTTTACTTTTTTTAAATGATGCCGATTCTGACTTGAGTTATTTTGTATGTTACAAGAAACTTTTAAGTTTAATCAAGCACTTTCATATAATGTTATGTTTAAGTTTAAGTCAAGCACTTTCATATGTTATGTTATGTTTATTTAAGAAAGAGTGCAATAAATGATTTTATTGAAAAAATAAGAATCGTGTGAGAGAATCGTGATCTCAATTCTTAGAGAGAAAAATCGTGATTCACATTTGAGCAAGAATCGCCGAGCCCTACTCTGGGTGCAGGACTAGCGTTGGGCTACATGAAGAGGACGGGTCACAGCCTCTGACAGACGCTATTCACCACTGAGACAACACTACTTCTTTTCACTACGGTTTTTCTCCCAGTGGTAACAGGGAAGCCATTTTCCAACGTTTCTATGATAATGCTGACCCGTCCTCCTCTTATAGTTGTAGGTGCTGGTCGGTTCGGTTACTTAGCCGGTTCCATTTTGGAACCGTCTCTTTTCTACAAATCAAATCAAATCAAATCAAATCAAATATATTTGTAAGGCCCGACAACACACGTTAATGTCCCCATGGGCCGGACACATCTTCTTTAAACAAGTCAAGAAGAAACATCACAATAAGTCAAGAAACAAAACAAGAACACCATAAGGTCCAACAAATTTAAAATAAATGCAAAATAAATGAGTGCAACACTCCCAGACATACCCCACGCAAAGGTAAGGAAAAACTCACAAACACCTAGCAATAGGAAAAAATGCACCACAGGCAATGTGGAGGAGAGAAACCTTAGAAGGGCCGTTCAAGGGGGGATCTCCCTTCTTAGATGTCGGTGATAGTAGTAGTGTTGCAGACGGACAGTTGGTAAGCATGCACTCATGTGCGTAGTGAAACACAGATGAGTGCATGCAATAGCAACTGAACATTTAGAAAAGATTTAAGATAGAGCTGATAGCGATAGCAACTGAACATTTTGAAAGATTAAAGATAGAGCTGATAGCGGATCTATTTGAGGCACAGGGGCGGCGCAAAGAGGGTCGCGTCCTCCCCGTCTTAATCACGGGACGTTCAACACTCCGGTCATAACTCCGAGACAGTCGGAGACAGGGAGACAGGGGGCGGCGCAGAGAGGGTCGCAACCTCCCCGTCATCATCACGGGACGTCCAGCACTCCGTTCATCACTACGAGACAGTCGGAGACAGGGAGACAGGGGGCGGCGCAGAGAGGGTCACATCCTCCCGGTCTTCATCACGGGACGTCCGACACTCCGGTCATCACTCCGGGACAGCAACTCACAGGGAGACGGGACAGGCGTTAGACAGTCACTGCAATCTCCCGTAAACATTTACTTACAACATTGCTGAAATAATATTTAGTTTCTGCACTGAGTGCAATGAAAGCACTGTACCCCCCCCCCCCCCCCCCAAATAATGACCTAAAAAAGATTAAATTAGAAATGTGTTCTCAGTAGAGCGCACGTCTCCACCATTTCTTCTCTCTCTCACAGAGCAAACAAACACGCCTACAATCTTTATGCAGATACCATCTATTACCATTAATTATAATTCTCATCTAAACACACTTGTACAACATATACAGATATCATCCACTGTCTGTGGGGAAGAAAAGAAAAACCCCAACTGTCTATTATACTATTACTCTGACTATGACACTAGTCTATTACACTATTATACTAGTACACTATTATACTATTACACTATTACTCTATGACACTATTACACTATTATACTATTACACTATTACTCTATGACACTATGACACTATTATACTATTACACTATTATACTATTACACTATTACTCTATGACACTATTACACTATTATATTATTATAATATTACACTATTACTCGATTACACTAGTATACTATTACACTATTATACTATTACACTATTACTCTATGACACTATTACACTATTATATTATTACACTATTACACTATGACACTATTACACTATGGCACTATTACACTATTACATTATGACACTAATACATTATTACACTAATACATTATGACACTATTGCACTATACACTATGACACTATTACACAATACACTATGTCACTATTACAATATATACAATATTACACTATCCATTATGACACTAGTATGACACTATTAAACTATACACACTATACATTATGACACTATACATTACACGCGTCAGTGTTATGACACTATTACACATGCATTATGACTAGGGATGTCCGATATTATCGGCCTACCGATATTATCGGCCGATATTGGCATTAAAAAGTAATATAGACAATTATCGGTATCGGTAAAAAAAAAAAAAAAATTATCTACTTTTTCGCCCCCCTTTTCTGTATTTTTTTTCTCCCATCCCAATTTAGTCGTTATGCCAATTCCCTTCCCTCCCTTCCTGGTCGTTGCGCACATTTGCTCCCCACTTGCCGGTCTAGGGAGGGTTGAAGACTATCACATGTATCCTCCGATACATGCAGAGTCAGCCAGCCGCTTCTTTTCACCTGACAGCGAGGACTCTCATTGGGTGAGTGTAACGCGTGGGAGGATCACACTACCTCACCCAGATCCCTTCCTCGCTGAGCAGGCGCCCCGACCGACCTGTAGGAGTCGTTGTTTACAACGACCAGGACCCACTCCACCGGCTTCACACCCGCTGACACTGCCAATTGTGTCAGTATGGACGACCGACCAAGCCGGAGGTACCACAGCACCTGGATTAGATCCCACTGTCTCTGCGGTGGTAGGCAGACGCTTAGTCCGCTGCGCTACCCGGCCGCCCATTCAGCATAAAGTTCTTAATACATAGCAGCTGTCTCAGACTGAGACTCACTCAACAGAAGTTGCGAGGTCAGTGGTCCCAAACAGTATACCACTAACGTCAACAACATCTGTCTGAGCTTTGAAGGTGCGTTGGTTGCTGCCTCCCTTGTTAGCTTGGCAGTACAGTACATAAATCAACACAGCTCAGGAATATTGACTGTTTTCACCCCCTTCTTTCATTTTATAATGATAAAATGTAGGGGTGGGGAAAAATGTATACAGTGATATATCACAATATTTTGTATCGATACACTGACGGCAAGTATCAATATTAATTCAATAAATTTTTATGCAATAAATAAAACAGATGGTGTCCTATATATATTTTAATTTCAGATGTTGACAAAGTTTTCCGTTGGGGACATAATTTGGAGGTAAAAAAAAGAAAATGGCTAAATATTGCAATATTACAATACCATGACTCTAGTATGGTGATAATTATGGTGAATAATTTTGTTGTGATTCCCACCCCTACTAACAACCTCTTCCACTCCAGTCTGGGCAGGTCAGTAGTGTTACTGAAGCTATAGGGTGGGTCAGTAGTGTTACTGAAGCTATAGGGTGGGTCAGTAGTGTTACTGAAGCTATTGTCAGTAGTGTTACTAGGAGAATTCCCCTTAGCCTCCAATACTAAGAGCCGGTGTGTAACATGTTTGAAATCAAACATAGCAACGTGGTTTTCTGCATCTCTTGACACGTCGAAAGATAAGAAGACCTTTTATTTATTTTTTTGTATCCACTTTTTCTCCCATTTTCTATATTTTCTCCCATCCCAATTTCGTATCATCCAATTCAACCCTCCCCTGTCACGAACGCTGTTTCTTGCCTCCCACAAGCCGGCTGCAATGTGGACTAATATAAGTCATACATAGCACAAGTCCCCTCCGGTACTTGAGGTAACAGCAGTCGCATCTTTTCACCTGCGCAGCTCGATCTCTCAGTGGCGAGGAGTAACGCGTGGGAGGCTCACGCTGCCCCCGACACTTCCTGATTCTACTGCGCAGGCGCACCAACCGACCTGTAGGAGTCGCTGTCCACAATGCCTGATCCCCACCCATCAGTTTCCCACCCCCTAATACGGCCAATGTGTATTAGTATGAACGACCAGCTAAACTGAAAGCAATGTGGAGCGCTGGGCTCGAACAGGCGAGCCCAGCGTCTCCAGCATTCGTGGCGAGCGCCTTGCCCACTACGCCACGTAGCCGCCTAGAAGACCTTTTATAATGTTGAAAAATGTATATTCTGTATCGGCTGATTGGACTCCGTATCCGCTTATCAGCAGTGGAAAACGTGGCATCTGTCACACCCATAATCCATCCATCATCTCTGTCTCTCTCATGTACTGTATATTATTATAAATCCGCTATTCACAGCACCCGTGCTCCTTAACAGATTAGGGAATGTTGAGAACTCTACTTCCAGTCTCCTCACATCCACCGCCCCCCCTGTCACCACCACATCACACACACACGTCCTACACGGGTACGACGAGACCACAGGGGAGCGGCTTCAAAGCATGCATGGGACTACTACCCCGACCTATTTCATGAGCTGCTGCTACCCTACCTGGTCCTCTGTGTTCCTCAGACCGTGGCCCCCTCACTCTTCACTGCTGCACCCTTGTTCTGCTCCCTCCTCGCTACCACTTGCTTCTTACTTACACATTTACATGCACACATTATTCTGGATATATTACTGTAGCTTGTCACATCAGTTAGGTTTTTAGATGGGATCAGGTGTTTATGTTTTTCATCTCCCCTTCACCAATATACTGATATACATATAGTAAATGGAATATTTCAAGTACGGTCGTGGGAACGGAACTTACCCAGGCCACAGAACCAAATGGTAAACATGATAAGGTCTTTACATTTGTGCCGCCGCGTTTCAGCTAATGTTGGCATAACCCAGGTGTGTTATCCAGGTTTCTCAGAACTTGGATAAGAGCTTATCCAGGTCATTGTAAACAGGAAACGGGTGTGTACGGAATACTCAAAATATCCTTTACTTTCACTTTTAAAAGCTTGTCAGTCATCCATTTTCCCTTGTGGTATTATTTGGTTGCATCGAATTTTACTTGATCAATTTATTATTGCTAATTCATCATACCTACTTTGAAATCAAATCTGTGGAAATGATTGATTTTGTGCAAGATGAGTGAAAGCTGCGGTAGAAGGAGATGCTGAGGTGAGAGATATTTTCTGTGTGTTGCATGTGTGTGTGTGCGCGTGTTTTATTGAATTTATAGAAAATATACTATGCCGTGATATATATATTGTTATTGAGATATGAAATGTCCCATATTGTGACAGAACATTTTGTCCATATCGCACAGCTCTAGCTGGATGCATGTTAAGTCAAATCAAATCAAATAAAATAATTTTTTAAGGCCCGACAACACACGTTGTTAATGTCCCCATGGGCCAGACACGTCTTATTTAACTCTTTCAGCGCCAGAGGTCGCTGTGGGCCGTGTGGCAAGAATGCCAGCGCTTTAATCAATGGGGATACATGCCGGTGTTTGCAGGGCTAAAACTATATTAAATATCATAGCTATGGATATAAAACTATTGCCCATTTCACATTGAGTATCTATCGTTCAATTTGTGAAAAAGAATTTTTTTCATCCATACATTCCCGTTTTATACCGTGGTGAATATGAGTATAGTTTTAGAGTAATTCTGTGTAATCCCAGGTAACGCCGCTATGCAGCGTTTAGTGCATTTTACTAGAAACTGTGGCATTCCTCACCTGGATCAACAATCAATCTGAAATTAACGCTATATTATTGGTATTATGTTTCATCATGCATGCATGAAAGGGTGGGGGGGGGGGTTCTATGCTTCGATCGTCACCAACGGCATACGTTCTGGAGTAACGTTACAGTAACACTTTCGGATCACAATGAAGGCATGCTCGGATCAGCGCAAGATTGATACCATATAGCCCTTACCTTGACTAGGATGTACTGCAAAAAGAATATTCCAATTATCTCATCGCCATTCCAAGTATTGATGTCGATCGTGTTGCCAACATAATCCACCAAAGAACATGAATCGGGAGTGCTTGATTATCCTCAATCCATGTGTTATAACCGCTCGCCATGCCTGACTAGGAAAACCCGCAACCGTACTTTTTAGATCGACGTACAGGCCAAGCCAGAGAGTTTCCAAGGATGTGCAATACTGGCCGCAAGGCGTTAGGCGGCGGTATTGGACGTTTGCGATCTCAGACCCATTCAGGACAGCCTGCACAGCCTTCCTGGATGGATTATGAATGGAACTAGCGAATAAAAGAAACAATGATCATAATAACGAGTATATTCGTTGTTGGTGTCCAACAATTGGCGGCCAATAACGAGTATACTCGTCGATGGCGGGGAATGAGTTAAGTCAAGAAGAAACATCACAATGAATCAAGAACAAAACAAAAACACCATGAAGTCCAATTTTTTTTTTATAAATTAATGCAACACTCCCAGACATACCCCACGCGAAGGTAAGGGAAAACTCACTAAAACCTAGCAATAGGAAAAAATGCACCACAGGCAATGTGGCGGAGAGAAAACTTAGAAGGGCTGTTCAAGGGGGGATCTCCCTTCTTAGATGTTGGTGATAGTAGTGTTGCAATAAAACAGGCGAAACAGTTGGTAAGTATGCACAATACATTACATACATGCAATGAAACACAAATAAGTGCATGCAATAGTAACTGAACATTTTGTAAGATTGAAAATAGAGCTGATGGCGGATCCATTTGAGGTATGGGGGCGACGTAGAGAGGGTCGCATCCACCCAGTCATCATCATCATTAAGGAGAGTATACAGCTCTTAATGATCTGTCAGAACATGAAGCAGCTTCAGCAGGAGCTTCGAGTATCTTCTTCTGTTTCCTCCTTCACCGTTTAGGAGAGAAACATTTCCAGGTCATAAAGAAAATGAGAATTTAGTGGAGGAAATGAGTGTTGATTTCTGAACTAATGTGACCCACCCACCGCCCCCAGAGCTCAATTTGTAACCATGGCTAATAGGGTGTTTCCCTGTCTAGCGTCTGGAACTCACCCCCTCACACTCATGTCACTCATGTTGACTCATTTAAATGTGGCTGAATCCGAAACCTCTTTTCAGACTGGCTTTTGAATGTGTATGGTTATACAGCCTCGTTTGTCCTCCATTCTGCCCTTTTTATCTTGCTTATTGGTTGCTTTATCATGCTTATTTTTGTTATATCTTGGTGTGTGATATAAGTAGTACTATTAGTAGTAGTATTTATGGATGGGAATTCGCATCATTATCTGATTATTCTATTGAAAGTTATTTTAAAAAGGTACACCCTACGTAGTCTGCTATAGTGCAACCAGTCACCAGTTACTAACGTTAGTCACAACTACTAACATTTCACAACTACAAACATACTGTAGCTGGCAAGTTAACAAGTTTCAAGTGCATATTTTATTATATGGCAAGGCAAACTAAAGTCTGAAGAGCAGTAGTAGAAGTAATGGTAGTGGTGGTAATACTAGTAGTAGTGGTAGTTGTAACTGAGGGGTACAATTCCCTGACTGTATTGATAAGTATGGTATCATTAAACCACTACCGCTTTATGTACTTTAATTACTGGCCATACAGTACACGATATCTAAGTATGATGAACACTTTCCCACATATGAAATCAGGTCCACACAAAGGTAATAGTCAAATATTTAATATATAGCAAAAGGTACATATAATAGTTACTTATTACATTTATGATTTGAATGGAATGCTCTTGTAAGGCAAATGAGTACTCGTATGCAAATCAACACTGAATGTCCAATCTCTGGTTACACAGGAAGCAAGTATACAACCTGGCTCTTAGGGGATTATAGCGATGGTCACTTAATGATTATAGCTGGATAATATACTGAAGGGGTCCCACCGGTTGTAAGCCAGTAGGGGGGGTAGGAGAGCCGTCGGCTGTATCCCGTCTGGTCAACGATTTCTAGGGAGAGTCCAGGTACAGAACACAGTGCCCGTAGAACCTTGATCCGCAGATGAATACACTTGGGCTCTCTTGTAGACGATAGCTGTAGCTGTCGCTGTCGGTCCACAACGAAGAAGAAGCGAGGCGACCTCAGTCTGGTCTGAGCGCCGTCTCACCTTGGCTCCTCTCGGGGTAAATCCAACACTCACCGGTGTTGGCGATTATCCGCTCCACAAATCAAAGCACCAAAGCAAATAGATATTCCATGCCGTATAGGGCTCAGCAGTCGTCGGGGTAGGTAATCCAATGTGCAGGTCCACTCGTCCTCGCCCAGAACTCCTCGGATGAAAGCACCACGCGTGGTCTGCCCAACCTGGTTAAGACTCTAGATAACGCGAGGAAACGATGGGGGTGCTGCTCACTTTAGAACTCTAACCGAACGATGCACCATACATAATAGACTATTATTACTTAATAGAAATACGGTGCCAAACTCTGGCAATTCAGCTATTAATTCGCACGAGGTCTCACTGCTATTCTAAGGCCAAACAGGCCGTACTACACCGCACGCGGTATCGTGGGGTGAGGCTTCACGTCTTGTTACTTAGTTGGGTAGAAGGGTAAAGGACTAAGAGGAATTCTACATTTCTTGCGCCATATTTATATGCACAGTGGACAAGTAGTGCCGCTCTGCTTTCGGTAGCCGTATTCCTGCGCGGAGCTGAGGCTAGTAAAGGCATGTCTCGTCGGTACCTTTGAACTTGAACGCCAGGGGCTTGTCCCTGGCGCCTGGTCCTTTTGTCCAATAAGAGAATGAACTATTATGGGCTGTAGTAGAATAAAGGGATATTCAGTGTATATGTACAAGGAATATACAAGGGATATCAAACGATATACAAATACTATTAAATATATATCCATAAATAAATATATATATTCTGTTTAATCTGATCCTTCACAACAGTAGTATTAGTAGTAGCAGCACTAGTGGTAGTAGTAAATGTGTCACTCTGATCCACAGTAAGTGGAGACTGTTAGAAAACAATCACACACTTGCGGAAGAATGGCTGCATATCTGAAAGGCCTTACAATTACAAGCCAGTGATTATGACAGCTAGTAGTAATAGTATGGTAATAATAGTGGTGGTAGTAGTGGTAGTGGTGGTAGTAGTAGTGGTGGTGGTAGTAGTAGCAATAGTTGTGGTGGTGGTAGTAGTGGTAGTAGTAGTGGTAGTAGTTGTAGTAGTAGTAGTAGTAGTAGTAGTAGTAGTAGTAGTAGTAGTAGTAGTGGTAGTAGTAGTAGTAGGGGTAGTAGCAGTAGTAGTAGTAGTAGTAGTAGTAGTAGTAGTAGTAGTAGTAGTAGTAGTAGTAGTAGTAGTAGTAGTAGTAGTAGTAGTAGTAGTAGTAGTAGTAGTAGTAGGGGTAGTAGCAGCAGTAGTAGTAGGGGTAGTAGCAGCAGTAGTAGTAGTGGTAGTAGTGGTAGTAGTAGTAGTAGTAGTAGTAGTAATACAATTGCAACATTGCAGTCACACTACTCTTGGCAGCTTTTCTCCTAACTACCTAACTAAGAGTAAGACACACTTCACTGTGTGTAAAGTAACAACTTGTGTCCTCTTCCCTCTCGTATCCTCTATGCTGAGTGACCGTTTCCAGTGGAGCTCAGCCCAATGAGCCCTCTAGCTAAGCCTGGGTCTGATGACACGCATCGCATTCATCTGCCATTAAGAGTCAGCGAGAGAGTAATGGAGTGTCGGGGAGGCATAGTGTTTGTCTGCATCTGTGTTTGGTGCTGTGCATTCAACAGTCTCTAAGCTCATTACAGTAATCAGGTTAAAGAGAGGGGTACTGGGGAGCACTTGGCCTGCGGCATGTTTCCTGTGGCCCTCCCCGGCGAGGCAGAGAGCCTCTCAACACAGGCCCTGGCTGGGCCACAGAGACCCTGCCCTGCAACACCCGGCTCCTAATGATCAGCTCTGGCTGCTTCTGTTTGTACAGAGTCCACACTGGGCCATTCAGCTGCGCCCATGCTGTCATAATCACTGGCTTGTAATTGTAAGGCCTTTCAGATATGCAGCCATTCTTCCGCAAGTGTGTGATTGTTTTCTAACAGTCCCCACTTACTGTGGATCAGAGTGACACATTTACTAAATACCAAAATGCCGCTCTTCGCAATTAGCAATTATGTACTCTTGCACCGACAAAGTATAAAAAACGAAGTGCTACGTCTATTCATGTGTCACAGGACAACATACTCCAAGTTATTTTATTCTTTGCACTCATTGTTTACATGAGCATACACACAATAGCACCTTAACACTTTAACTGCCGGAGGTTAAATTCATGATATACCATCCGTTGCCAGCTCTATTTAACATGGAGAAGTTCCCCTTCTTTGCAGGGCTATAACTTTTTAAATTCTATTGCTAGATTGCCATTATTAGCGCCCATTCAAGGTCCTATATGTATTGTTCATTGTGTAGCAACGTTAAACTTTTTCATTCACATATTCATACTAAAATATGGTCTAAAGTATAAGTATGTTTTCATCTCTTTCTGCAGCTTTCTCCAGAACGTGATTTATAGCCCCAAATGCATTATATTGATGATGAAATACAGTTTGATAGCAATCGGCGCGATATAAAAAATTCCAACTGGACGTACTTCTGGAAGTTACTACACATCATCTGATGTTGACCGGATGGGCGAGGGGGCGTTTATAATTCCGTGGGCAGCGTTATACCATTCATCTAATGTAGGTCATATGTTCATCATAGCAGTTAGTATCGAACACGGTAATATTACACGCTAAAACTCACCCCAGTCTCCTCGGGCCAATGGGCGATCAGCGTGGCGTAGACAGTTTTCCATTATGGGATGTCGAAATACCCGGTCCATTTCCAGGTTGTATAATAGTATATACGTCCAAATCATGTTGTTTATCGAGTTATTGGCAACGGATCGCTATGTATTGTGTCGAGCTCGAGTCCCGGGACCTATAGCGAGTGCCCGGAAGTAATATGGGTGATCACCACTTCATCCACATGACTTCCTGTTGGGCGATCTGCCGATCGGCCACCAGATGGCGCTCTTGAACCGCTAGAGGATTGAGAGGAGATCAGAACTGTGTGTGAAGGCTGCAGAGGGGAAATATGATTCTGATCACAGATTTTTGAAATATTGATATCAAAGATGAGTTACGGCGTCCTAGGCAACTTGAGCATGGCTAGGAAAGACGCCTAAACACGTTTCCGGCACTTAAAGTGTTAAGTGACTTACACACCACACAAGCACACTTATTACACGCACACACTGCTGCTACTTACATTGTAGAATAATTTATATTTACATTTTTTATATTTTTTAAGAAAACCATCCATATATAGTTATAGTTTATAGTTAGAGTTTGTATAGGTAGAGTATACCTTGTGTATTATGTTTACAAATCTACTACAGTTGAGGAGCCAGGGAAAATAAGCATCTCACGTTTTTCTGAATGTACGTACATTTAAAAAAAGCTGTGACAATAAAATAATCTAAAGAATTTGAAATACATTTGAAATACATTTAAACGGTGAAGCCGATATACCGACACAGCTCTGTTTTTGTTGCAGGTTCTGAGTTCACAGTCAGTGACACAACAAAAATAATAGTTCTGGTCTTTCATATTGCCCTCCTGTGTATCTCTACTATATGTGTATCTACTGAAATGCTTGACCATTGTCTGCCTCAGCAATAAGGTACGGTAGGGCTCCAGACTAACCTTTTCCACTAGCAGCACTGGTGCAACACCTACTGAAATGTTTAGTAGCGCCAGCAAAAAAGTTTAGTCACACTTCATTACCCTGCACCCTTGTTTGTGTATTCTATTAAAATGGAGTACATGTGTATTCTATTTAGTGTATTGTAATTTGCCACGGTCCCTTGGCAATCCAGAAGTCTGTTCTAGAAATCTGCCTCTGCATATAATTTAGTGCTTTGTAGTGTTTATTGTGCTTCACGACCGAGTGCTTCATGAATAAACTTGAATCGGCAGAAAGCAGGATGCAGTTATGTATTGAATTGCAGTTATGTGTCTTTCTAAGCAGCACATTCAAGTCACTTGCTGTAGACTAATGGGTTTCAGTGGCATGATGAATGAGACGTGATTTTATGTCTTTGAAAGAAGGTCACATTTACTGCTGAGTAAAGCTGGATTTTTACTACTGGTTCTGGAAGCCTTAAATCAGTATAAAATGATACAAAGAAAAGATAACACCTCCACACTATATATTCACTGTATTTATTGCACTTTTTTTTGTTCATGAACACATGTACTGTATCTAATAGACTTTGACTTTAATTTGAAAAGGTCCAGAGTGGAGGTCCAAACTAGAGTATGAGAAACACTTGATTTCTGAGGCAGATATCGATATTTGGAGTAAAATAATTCTGATATCAATATATTGGCGGATATTCACACAAAGTTTCAACAAGTATCTCTCAAACTTAGTTAACTTAGTTAAACTTAGTTGTGACAAAGATATGTACTGGATATGGGATATTTTACAGCACATTCACTGTTAA
Source organism: Notolepis coatsorum (assembly GCF_963971535.1). Taxonomy (NCBI): domain Eukaryota; kingdom Metazoa; phylum Chordata; class Actinopteri; order Aulopiformes; family Paralepididae; genus Notolepis; species Notolepis coatsorum. The sequence continues at coordinate 46,192,082 of NC_140182.1, read as the reverse complement.
TATGTGCGTGTGTGTGTGTGTGTGTGTGTGTGTGTGTGTGTGTGTGTGTGTGTGTGTGTGTGTGTGTGTGTGTGTGTGTGTGTGTGTGCATGCGTGCTTGTGTACGTGTGTGTGTGTGTGTGTGTGTGTGTGTGTGTGTGTGTGTGTGTGTGTGTGTGTGTGTGTGTGTGTGTGTGTGTGTGTGTGTGCGTGCGTGTGCAGACTTGGATTCCTCAAGATCTCTATTTTGAAGATCTATTAGTATTTTCATATGATATCAGTATCTTTGCGCTAGCTTAAAGAATTAGCCCGCTAGAGACTTCTAAAGATGGCTAATCAAACGGCAGGATATCGATGACATAAACGCAGCCAAATTATTCTGCTGCTCGCCTGACTGAGCCCACGGGCCACTCCTGTGGGGAAGTCACCTGCTGACTCGTCTTAATTGTCCCCTCGTTGTCATTTTGGGACTACTGTCTGTTGCACAAAATATTTTCTTTTGAAAAAGGAATAGATATGTTTTAATACTGCTAGAGAGAAAGGAATGTGCTGGCTGAGCGGATAGGCAGCTGGGCGAGAGCCGTGTGTTGGCTAGCTCTCTCTCTCTCTCTCTCTCTCTCTCTCTCTCTCTCTCTCTCTCTCTCTCTCTCTCTCTCTCTCTCTCGTTCGCATTCCCTCTCTCTCATTCTCGCTCTTGTTCTCTCTCTTTCTCGTTCTCTCTCGTTCTCGTTCTCTCTCTCTCTATCTCTCTCTCTCTCTCTCTCTCTCTCTATCTCTCGTTCTCTCTCTCTCTCTCTATCTCTCGTTCTCTCTTGCTCTCTCTCTCTCGTTCTCTCTCTCTCTTGCTCTCTCTCTCTCACACACACACACACACACACCTCTCTCTCCCGTTGATCTACGGGAAATTAACGTGATATACAATGATGATAAAAAAAGGGAGGGGGGGATATATTTGCAAGTCACTCTGGTGCTACTAGTTCAAATTTCTTTGTAGCACCATCTCAAAAGATTGTGACTAAATGGAAGCACTCTGGAGCCCTGAGGTAAGGCATTGGTTGTTTCTCTCCAATCCCCTGAGAAATCATAGCACAAGCATTGCTCAATAAAAAACAACACAGCACAGTTTATCCTTGAGACTTTAGTGACGGAGAAGTCACTAAACCCGAAATAAAAAATAACTGAACTGAACTGAATGGTCTTTCTCTGAGCATTTTGAGTGTGTGTGTAGCGATTAAAGGAACTTCAACGACCATGGACTCTTTTCAAGAGACCGGTAATGAAATTCAGACCCTTTTGTGGTGGGTTGCATGGACCTGCTGCTGCATGAGGGCCCTGTTTGATTTTTTTTTATATATAATTTGACAGAAGCCACCTGACCTGGGAATTGCCCAAAACCAGGGTTGCTATGGCAACCCGCAGATGTGGCGCATGAAATAGTGAGCCTGTGAGTCCTTAACTAAGCGTGGCGGCATCCTTCACATGCTCCACTCCTAATCCTGTGGCTCCTGGCTCCACTGCTCTGTCCCCTCAGTCCCCCAGTGGCAAAGCCCCCCGGGAGGCAGAGAGTGGAGTCGGAGAGGGAGATACTAGGCCTATGGGCTACATCTTAGAATACACCATATTTCTCCTCAGCTAACCCTGTATTACACAATGTTCAAGCATAGCCAGCCACGCTGGGTGGGGGTGTGTTGTGAGTCATCCAGATGTTAATGAGGTGGATGTCCTAAGCGAGGGGTGTTTGTTTCTGCTAATCAGAAACACTCTGTGGGTTAAGGCAGGCCCGGACCAAGCCTTTATGTGGCCCTAAACCGGGGGGCGCTGCCAATACTATTGACTATTGTCAATGCTTGATCATTACAGTATTACTAGGTTGTCTACCTGATTCTCAGAAAACAATCCAAAACCCCACCAGATTCCATTGGAGATGCATGTTTAATGGTTTTCTCTTCATCACACCCTCATTTAATTTTTTCCCCCCGATGCCAAAATACCAAGTCCTTGATGTTCTGAATGCTTTTTACTGGATTTCGAATCATCTTTCATTTGTCTTCAAATGAGTTTGTGTTTCTTAGAAGACCATAACTGAGCTGACAAGAGTGGGACTCGAAATATGACTCTTTCATTTTCGTCTCCACTCACATGCGGGGGTAGTCGTAAGAAATGTCAGAAGAAACCCTTTTTGTTATCCAGTATAAATCTTGTCATGTGTGGTTCTGTGAAGCGATCTTCAGAAGAGCTTCCCGGGTCTGTCTGCGGGGGCCTCCCTCCCACACAAGGTATCCTCTCTGAGAACTTTCTGAAGTGTATAATACAGAGCTGTTGTTTACGCCTTTTCCAGCCAATTTAAACATTTGATTTCTCTGACGCTCCGTCGTTGAGAGAAAACCAAAATGGCGATAAGTCACACAAACGACATGCTCAGAAGTTCACAGAAAGACATAGCTTTTAGTTGGCCTTGGCCTCATACAGCTTACCTTCGCTTCTATTGTTCACTCTAGATGTTGACCAATCATTAATCATTTTAGGAGGGAATGTTGAAATAGATGTTTGGCTAATATAGTGTGTGAGAGGGGGGAAAAAGGTTCTTGCCTAAGTGCTTTGTCTGTGGCCTGGCTGCGTTTTGGATACCTCTACTCACTATAACATCTTGGGAAAACCTCAACCTTGTTTTCACGCCGAACCAGTTTTGTCATGGCAATGGTTCCACAGTGGTTGCCGGTCTGCAGGGCGAGGTCTGGGATCAGAGCATCGACGGTCTCTGGCTGTGGACAGCTGAAAGGACAGGTCACACCGACCGGGCAGAGGAGAAGCACCCCCCTCACAGCTACAAGTGGTTTGGCCGCCTGTGTCAAAAACAAAAAGACATCTGACACAGGAAGTCCTGGGCGCACGAGGCTCAAAGCTCCGCTGTATTAACGTTGTAATGTCTTCACTCCACGGCGCCCCTTCAATGAAGCAGTTAAACCAAAGCGACACTCTCCGTCAAAGTGAATCAAAGTCGATTCTCTCAATCTATCTTTTCTTTTTGTACAGAACATCTCTCTACACTTTGTGCAACGACAGGATGTGCTGGGAGACCTTCTGAATTAATCAGGACTATGCCATGATGTGCATGGATGGATAAAGAGCAGCACTGAACCTTCTGAAAGCTCGGTTTGACCTTGACTGCTTGGCATTTGAAAAGCTGACTTCAATTGAAACCCTAAAAACACGGCGGAGCGCATTGTTCGTGAGGATGACCCTGGAAGCGGTGGCTGTCATGTACCCAGGGGCAGTGTGTGTGTGTGGGGGGGTCTGCTGCTGTCTGGCCTTATATGTCCAGGAAAAGGTGGGCAAGGCAGTAGCCGTGGCAACTGTGGGTAGAGTCGCTGATGTGGAAACAATGGGCCAATAACATGCCCTCTCCCTGAACCTCGCTCATCTAAGAATAACAAGGTTTTATTCACCTTGGACCGGGGTTGTTGTTGCTTCAGCGGCCACTTTGATGTTAGATTACAATGGTGCAAGGTGTTCCATTTTAACTAAACTAAAAACCCACGGTTAATAGAGTTTCATTCAGTACAATGAATCTCTACCTATGTCTTTGTCACATGCTAGTTTCCACTAAATCTCTGCCTTTGTGTATCGATCTTCTTCTTCCACCACATGTGAGGGGCTGTAAGCCTCTCAGAGAGTCTCCTGAAGCGTCGCAGGTCACAGTGCAGCCAGTGTGTCTGTTCCTTTCCGCAGCTCTGGGTACTTGTAATCAGCACGGCAGTGGTAGCAGGCCGGCTGGCAGGCAGTCAGTCAGCTCCTCAGGGCCAGCGACCTCTGAAGTATGAGAAAGAGGCTGAGTAGTGGAGGGGCTGCTGTGTGGACAGGAGATTGCAGTCACCTGATTTACGGGACACGACGCTGCCGGCACGATTTATCTTTGATCCGGAGCTGGTAGCATGCAGCTGAATACAGACGCTCACAGTCCCGCTGCAGGACCATCCATGCTGAATAATTATGGGAATGTGATGTACCGGGTTTGCGTTCTTTGTTATGTATTTGGTTGTATTTTTTATGAATCGATGTGAACTGGGGGGGGGGGGGGGGTCATACTGTAGTGTAGATAGAGCTGGGGGGAGGTATAGAAAATAATGTATACCATCATGCAATCCATGCAAACAAGTATACCATAAACCCTTGTCAACAATATATATAAATCTTTTTGATAATTTTTTTTATAGATTTTTAAGTTAATCTACACACAATTCATTGCAGCAGTAAAAACATTCCGGGATCAAAATTAGAATTAGTACATTTTCCATTTGTAATGAAAAAGCACCATGACACTGCAATGCAAAAAATATCATACTGCAATTTGAACTGGGAAAAAAAACAAATACTGTCAAATATCAAAAACTAGCAGTCATGGCATGCAGTATGACTTACTCCTACTGCTTGTTGCTTTGCGCTCATATTCACCTCCCTCCCTCGACCTCTTGTATGAGATATAGGCCTAATATCTGATGCTTTGTTCAATGTTCTGGCTCATATTTGAAGCGCTGTACGGCAGCTATGACCTGCAGGGTGAGAGAGGCTGCACCAGCCTGATTGTGTTGCATGTCGAACACTGAGAGGCAGAGAGAGAGAGTCTTGGGAGGAACAGTGTGTTGAAAAACCCATGTCATTCTGCCCAGGAGGGAAAGCCTGTTTGCTTTCAGAGCTGCTTTGGTTTTTCAGAAAGGTTAGTTTGCAAGTACTACTTGGGATGATGAATTACTGTCACAATACATCTGAAGGATCATTTCTGTTTTTCCTCCTTTCCCTTCCTCCAATTATGACCCGTGTGTCTCATACACTCTCACGCTAGCACATACACAAGCCAGGTTCAGTGCAGCAGGAGAGAGAGAGAGAGAGAGAGAGAGAGAGAGAGAGAGAGAGAGAGAGAGAGAGAGAGAGAGAGAGAGAGAGAGAGAGAGAGAGAGAGAGAGAGAGAGAGAGAGAGAGAGAGAGAGAGAGAGAGAGAGAGAGAGAGAGAGAGTCATCTTAATTGAGTCTCCCCTTTTGGTTTCCAGGATGTAGCTGAAAAGGCCCGGGAGACCATTGTCCCTGATTTGATTCCATTTCACTGAATGCTCTCATTCTCTCTCCTGACCTGTTCTCCCTATTGTTTCCGGTAAGGTGGTTTGTGGGAGCGACTGTTCATCTTGCCGTCGCCGGTAAATCAAAGCTCTTCAGAGGGCTTCTGTGAAGAGGACCCCCACCCTCACCTTGAGCTGCTCAGGTTGGCTGCAAGAGACAGGACATGGTTGGCGACAGTTGATTTCCTCTGGAAAATGTCAGTTGATTTAAAGAGTCGTCCCCTGCTGATACAGTCTGTACCCGACGGTTGGTCTGACACTGTCTGCTTTACGCGTTGAGGATCTGCCTGAGATGCATCCATGACACATGACTCATACTGCCAGCTGTCATACCGGTACATATACACACGCACATGCACACACACATATTCTGATCCTCTATACAGCATCATCATCGCATTGCACCCGACTGATATAAGTAATATGTAAGACGTTGCCAACAGTGTAGAGGTGGTGTTATGTAGTTGGTGTGATAAACTGAGAGGTGGTGCTTAGGGATGGGCATCGGTTTTCTAAATACCGTAAATCCTCAAATATAGGACGGGTCTTGTATTTACCTCAGCTGCAAAGAGCACCAGGCCTTTATTAGAGAGAGGCTTATATAAGAGGCAGGCCTTAATTTCACAAACTGGCCAATTGTAATTGTGATTGATTGATTGATTGATTGATTGATTGATTGATTTTATTTAGACATAAACATATACAGATCACATGAGTATTTGCTTTGTCAGGGTGAAACTGTGGTGGATTAACGTAATTCACACACTGAAGTTGGAACTGTCTATAGGTTGCGCGGTCCGGGGACGATTTAGCGTGTGGTACCTTCTCGACTCTGAGTCGAATCGAGTTGATGATAACATGCAGTAGCTTTAGCTAACGCTATCATATCATGATCTGTAATGTCAACTGGACAACGCCGCCCCGCCTGCCAACGCCATATAGATAGCGAACGTTTAACCAACGTTTGCAAAACAAGCCAACGTCATCCAGCTGACACCACAGATCTGGCTATGATGACAACGTTAGCTAACGCTAATGCTAACGCGAGGGAAATGTTAATGTAGTCAGTGTAGAGAGAGGCAGCACTTAATTTGCATTGGCAAGAGTTTATCTCATTCTATATCACGGCACGAAAAATAAATTTTTGCGACCTTGTATTGGAAGCCAGCCTGTATTTGTCTGCATGTATCAAACCCCCGGCTTATATAAGAGGCCCGTCCTTTATTCGAGTACCCTCCACTATTAGAGGATTTACGGTAGTCGTTAAATTACAATAAATCGACTAGGTAAAATCGTTTTGTCTCAAAAAAAATATTTCCCCTTGTTTTTACCGCCAATGTGTAGTGTATTGAGAGGGGACCCTATTAACTGTTACACCGCTGAACCGCATGCTGGGTACAGGTAGCCCGTCATGTACAGTAGCATAACAGTCTGTTAACAGCTGGGAGAACAGAAAAGAAAAATTAAGAAAGAGAGACTGGAGATGTTACATGGTGGCAATGTTTGTCCTTTGTACGTTTGCAATAAGCTCACACATTTCACACATCAGTGATGTAACGTTCAGAATGAATGCTTTTGTTCCAGAAATACGCTAGCTCCGTACACAAGCATTCACTTTTAGTAATGACAGCAGCCAGATAGCCTGCTTGTTTGAGTATCTCACATTCATTAGTAAGTAAAAACAAAACCACATTTTCCACCTTAGTGTGGAAGCTCAGACATTTCAAGCATCAACAACATAACTTTAAGAATTAATGCTTTTTTCCCCTGGAAATAATGTTAGCCTGCTGCACCTCGCAAATATCTAGCTGTTAGCAATGACAGCAGCCAGCTAGCTTGCTTGTTTGATTATGTCACGTTCACTATTAAAGTAAAAACGTAATCATTAACACTATGATCGCCGCGGACGAGTTTTCACGTCATTCGGAGCCATGCTCATTCTGCCGAAGACGCCGTAACTCGTCTTTGATGTCAATATTTCAAAAATCTGTCATCGAAATCATATTTCCTTTCGGGAGCCCTGAGATGTACTGGTGAGCTCCAGCTCCACTCAACTGTCTAACGGTTCGAGAGCGCCATCTGGTGGCCGATTGGCAGGGGCGCGCCAAACAGGAAGTGCCCATCCATATGTGCTCCGGGCACTCGCGATCGGTAGCCGGACTCCATCTCAACACACTGGATGATCAATCGCTCGCCCTAACTCAATAAACAACGTTATTTGGACGTATATAGTATTATACAACCTGGAAATGGTTAATCAGGATCAACATCCCATAATCGAAAACGGTCTACTCCACGCTGATCGTCCAACGGCGCGAGGAACATACAGTAAGATTCAGCGTTATTTTCTAACTTATTCCATATAAACTGCTATGATGAACGTATGACCCACTCTGGATGAATCATCTAACGCTGCCCCCCGCCCATCCGGTCATCATCAGATCATACGTAGATCATTCTAGAAGTACGTCCAGTTGACATTTTTCATCTCGCGCCGATCGCTACCAAACTGTATTTCATCATCAATATAATGCATTTAGGGCTATAAATCACGTTCTGAAGAAAGCTGCAGAAAACGATAAAAACATACTTATACTTTAGACCATATTTTAGTATGAATATGTGAATGAAAAAGTTTAACGTTGCTACAACCTGAACAATACATATAGGACATTGAATGGGCCATAATAATGGCAATGTAGCAATAGAATTTAAAAAGTTATAGCCCTGCAAAGAAGGGGAACTTCTCCATAGACAAATAGAGCTGGCGAGGGATGGTAAATTATGAATTTAACCCATGGCGATTAAAGTGTTAATGTGTTAATGTGTGTGTGTGTGGGGGGGGGGGTAATCGAATAGTTTCCAGTGACTATTGAATAGTAATTTTGTGGGTTTTTCCCATCCCTATTGGTGCTTATGTTAGAGAGCATGACCTGCACTGAGCTACACTTTGTGAGGGGGGCGGAGATGAGCATAATATTATACACAAACTGTATTTTCAACTGTATTATTGTTACTGCATAATTGATTTTAAAGCACTACTAAAGGAGGATTTTTACATCAATATATCATTGTGAATTCAATGTCCAAACCTTGGCAGGATTACTGCAGAGACATGTTGTGACCTATAAGAATTAAATTGACGAGTCCATCGATATCCTCTGTCTTGTATTGATATTGTGTGTGATCGGGTCAGATCCACAGGAGTTCTGCTGAAGGCATTGCGGCTTGAGGGAAGCCTTTACAAACAAAACTCGCTTTACAAACAACACAAATAACTTCACGTTCACGATTAGCAAGAGTTGTTCACCCTCCCATGCTGGGGGGGGGGGGATAACAAATGGCAAAACAGGAAGTGATTTATGGGAAATGTGCTCTTATCATGACATTGCTCCGACAATGGTCTCATTTGTTTACTGTAATTATACCACACTGTATCACAACCAAATAGACACTGATGTATTTTTTTTTGAAAATTCGCCTTTTGAATTGAAAGGGGTTCAGTGTACAAATTAAGATTATTTGGGCATTTTATTTGGAGATTGTAATATAATGTGAAGCATGTGAGCTATGCTATTTACATGTCAAACATAAATAGACTTATGTAGGATTTTAATTTGGTTGTATATGCAATGATATGGCACAGCTTTCAAGAAAGTAAATACATTAAGCAGTTAAGTCTTAGACTAAGCTTTTTAGGGGGAAGGGGTTGACACAAAGCCCCTCTTCATCTTTATGTAAATGTACATAACTGCAGTACATGCAAATGAGGTATCCATGAGGTATTTATTCCCCATCTTGAGACAAAGAAGAAGCTATGTGAAAGTGTGACACCTGATACACACTAACAGTTACCAATAGGGCTGTAACAATGCGCTCAGTTTACGGTTTGGTTCAATACACAAGGCATTGTTCAAAATACAATATTACAGTATCAGGTTGACACAAGGCGTTATAAAAAATATATGATATCATTACAATAGCAGGTTTAATTGCATATCTCTCTAAAGCAATATCTCTCTGATGATGAAAATCTTGATTTAATCTCAATAATTTTTGTTCAGTGACTCCAGCACATAATGGTCTAAGAGGCAAATTCACAAAGAATGGATTGCGCCCGCTAATAGCACCCTTAACTGTGTGTGATTTGCGCCCGCTATTTGCTCCGTCTTAACTCATTGACCGCCATGCCCATATGACCAAATTAGGGCTACCACGCCACCGCTTTAATCAATGGGAGGACGGGGAAATGTGCGAGTGCTTAAAATATATCTTAAATTATGGCTATGGGTCTAATACACCCGTCGCTTGCAGTCAACATGTACGAAACAGATTGTTTTTTCATCAGTACATTTCCGTTTTATACCGTTTTGAATACGAGTGTAGTTTTGGAGATTTCTAGTAATTCCAGCGAAATACGCGATAATAGCCCTTTAGTGGAATACACAAAACACGTTGTAATTTTCTGGCTGATTTATGAATAGTTTTCAAATAAACGCAAGATTATCGATAGTATATGTGTCCTTATGCACGATACAAAAGCGGGCTGAAAATCGCTTATCCGTGCCTTGCTCAGCGCCAACGGCACGCACACACACACACAGACACGTCGTGATCGCTATGAAAAAAACATCTGATTAACCCAATACTGGTAACATAGAGTCCTTACCTCACATCAGATGTTCTGAAAAAAAGATTAATCCAATTCCTGATCGCCATTCCAAATATCGATCGCGTCCATTGATCCAACATTATAGTCCAAAACACATAATCCATGCTGCTCCCAGTCCCCCCAGTCAACGTGGTACAACGATATTGCATGCCCGAGAAGCAAAACCCGGACCGTATTTAAAAAAAAAATGCACAGTCCCAGCCAATCCAATCCAATGATGTGCAATACCATCCGGGAGACGATAGGTGGCGGTATTTGCCCTTTTGCGAGCTCAGACCCATTCCCAATGATAAGATCAGGTTGGATGGATGAAAATGAATGGACATCGCTAATAAAAGAAATAACGATTAAAACCCGACTATACTCGTGATTGGCTCTGAACGGTTGGCTAGTTAACCCGACTATACTCGTGACTGGCGTTGAATGAGTTAAGGACCTATTCACTAAAGATATTGCGCGAATGATATACTAGCGCAGGGGTGGCCAACCCGCGGCTCGCGAGCCACATGCGGCACTTTGCCCGTCAATGTGCGGCTCTTCCATCCATAAAAAAAGAATTAAAAAAAATATTATAATCTTTTTTTTTTTACTTTTTCTTTTTTTTGTATGTCACTCATTCCACAAGGACGTAGAATAAACATTTAATTTCTTTTTTAAATGGTCCATTTGCATGTTCTTGGTATCTGAATCTAGGGAATTTCTCCACCATTTTTCATCATATTGCAACACCGTTTTTTGCAAGACGTTCACAGAAAGGTAGAGAAACTAACTGCGTTCTGTTTTATGGCAATAACGTTCAGGTTTGTGGGAGATAATCCCAACAAATAAGAGAAATAAAAAAGTTTATCCAGAAGTCAGATGATTGACAGGGGCTGGTGTGAGCTGGGTAGGGTCGTTTTTCAAAATTTGAAAGCCCTGAGTCTCTTCCTTCAAAAGACTACACTCACTTTTGGATGTGCCACTTCCTCCTGTCAATATGCGCCGGTTTCCGACTCAATGCCCTGAGATTTCTATAATCTTATATTTCACTAATAACAGTTAAAATAATTGGTAAACAAACGTAATGCTGAAAATATACACTTTTACTGTATATCTCGGGCTTAAGAGGTTAACCCTGTGAGGCCCAAATTAAAAAGACATTAGCAACTTCAGAGGCCAGAGGGTGGGACATATAAACACATTTACTATCAAATAGCATTGTGAGGCTGAACAACAGGACCAATTGACTATACATGTGCTTAAATGGGAACTATCTTATAAATGGCCTTTTTCAGTGTTTACCATTGTTTCTTAGCTATGTGGACTTATATTAATAGGATCTATGTCTCTAATTCTCATATTGGCGCATTCTTAACCCTCACTGAACTGAGTCATCTGAAAATGTGCATATCTGTGATGTCAGAGATTTCTCAGCTGCATAATAATGTGGCAGTTGATGTGGCAGTTGGCACCAGGCCACACAGTGGTTGGAGCCCAGCCTCAAAACGGCTTAAGATCTTGAGATAGAAAAATGCGTTTTTTGAGTACTTGATTAGAAATACAAACCGTACGTTAAATCTAGAGGAAGGAAGGACGTGGTACTTACCTCACCATTTGAAAAAAAACCTAGGTGTTCCATAGACTCACAGGAATTGTGTAAAAGTGCCCAAATAGTGAAATAAATAGTAAAATAGTTCCCCTTTAACATTTTTTAAATAAACATTCTTTTTTTAAATGGCTAAAAGTGATTTTGTAATTTTGCAACCGTGGGTCTCACAGGGTACTTTTAACCCTGTGAGGCCCAAATAAAAAAGACATTAGCAACTTCAGAGGCCAGAGGGTGAGACCTATAAACACATGAAGGGTGCCGTGACTGAAAAAAAAGGTTGAGAAACGCTGGTATATGGTGTGGCTCTTTGTGGTACCACAGTAATTTTTGTGGCTCTTAGTCTCTGACTGGTTGGCCACCCCTGTACTAGCGCAAACACGCCCATGCGGTGTGCAATTTGCTCCTGATATCTGTCAGCACAGTTGGCTTGCGGAGTGCAATTTGCTCCGGATTGCTCCAGTTGGCTCGCAAGCATTTGAGTGCAATTTGCTCCTGATGGTAAAATAGTATAAATACTGCCCATGCAACACAGTATGCATGTACTATTGTTGTCAAAAATATAGATTTTTCAATACATATCGATTCTGAATATTTAAAACAGTTTCAATACTAATTTCCCGCAATATCGATACTTTCTGCACTATCCATTTTCAACAAAAATTCTTTCAAGAGTCACCTTTTATTTTACAAAAAGTGATGTTTGGTGAAAGTTAGATTTGCACTTTATTAATCCCAATAGGGAAATTCATTCTTGTTTGATGATCAAGAGGCACCTTTTATTTGTTTTAAGTGAAGTTTGGTGAAAAAGCAAGTTATTGCACTATTAATCCCAATAGGGACATTCATCTTTGTTTGATCAAGAGTAACCTTTTATATATATATTATTATTATTATTATTGTTATTTTTTAATGAAGATTGGTGAAAGTTAGGTTTGCACTTCAATCCCAATAGGGAAATTCATCTTGGTTTGATTTTTTTTGTCAAATAAAAACAAAGGTTATTTGAATGATTTCTAGTTTTCAAGATAAAAAAAATCGATTGCAATCGTAAATCGGATTTAAACATTTTTTTATCAGAGATTTTATTTTTAGGCCATATCGCCCATCCCTAAAACAAAGGGTTTTAAAAGTGTTATATTTCTCTTCTCTTATAATACCAAGTCAAGTCAAGTCAAGTCAAGTCTCTCTACCAGAGAGAAGGTGAGGAGAATCGACCAGCAACAAAAGCCAAAAAAAAAATATATATATATTTAATAAAGAAATGTATTCGATTTTTAAGATTAAAATCTTTTCCCTGTGGTATCGAAAATGGTATTGAATATCGATACTTTTCAAGGTATCGTATCGAAGTTAGAAATTCCAGTATCGTGACAACACTAGCATGTACTAGGACAATGGCAGACAGAAAACAGAAGCTTAAATTCTATGAATTGGAAGTCCTGACAATCAATACTGTAGCTCTTCTAGTCCTTGGGTCAAACACTTTTTTGGTACCAATTGGGTGGGCAAATTCTAGATGTGATTTATTTTTTTATTCCTACAAGCGAATCTATGAAGGGGAGCAAAATATGGCAGGAGACTTATTTAGCGAAAATTCTCTATCATATCAAAACACAATCTTTTCAATTAAATAATTTGAAACAAATGTGGCATCCGGTCTTAACCACCAGGTAACATTCATTCTTTTTGTTTTTGGGGCGAGTTTACTAGGAGCCACAATCATTTTCCAGCTCCCTGTGCTGAAAAATGAACTGTTGACTCCAGCCATGTTCTCTGTTTCTTATCAGTGGACTACATTGTCTTACACACTCGTCTGACTGAAACCAGATGTAGTGTCCAGATGTAGCCTCCACAGGACGTCAGAGAGACGTCCGAAAGATACTGGATGATTAAGATCTGTAATCCAAGATCTTATGCAGAAATTGTTGCAATGATGACTAGGAAACTCGGCACAAGTCCTCTGTTGTTGGAGGAAGATCTAGTGCACGCATCAGCAACTATAGAAAGAGTTGTGAGATGATGAGAAAGATGATGGCGCCGCCCCGTTCGGCTGCCTCTCTGTTCGCTCCGTCGAGACTGTGTTTACTTTTGTTAATATTTATAGTTTTTAGAGTTTTGTGCGTACCAACTGTTGGTGCATTTAATGTATATGACCGTCAGTCACTCATAGACATTGGATTACGGGAAACTTACCAACTGGATTACTCGCTGGATCAGCTTTCCGAACCACATCAATGGCCGGAAGAAATCCTCCGGAGACTAGGACCAGACCCTTTGTTCCCAGAGCCCAGGAAAAGACGTCGAGGAAAGAGGGCTGGGATCCGAAACAGGCTGAGATCCAGACGACACCGTACACCACTTCCCAGTATATTGCTAGCCAATGTACAATCAATAGACAATAAACTGGATGACATCCGAGCAAGGATTCAATATCAAAGAGACGTTAGGGACTGCAATGTCCTTTGCTTCACCGAAACATGGCTAACACCGGAGGTTCCAGATCACGCGATTCAACCAGCGGATCACTTCTTTATCCATAGGAAGGATCGGACACAATCAGAGTCCGGTAAACAACGTGGTGGAGGTATTGCCTTCATGTTTAACAAAAATTGGAGTGATCCAACGAATGTGAAGGAATTATCCAACCACTGCTCCCCAGAACTGGAATATATAACCATCAAGTGTCGTCCTTTCTTCCTCCCGAGGGAGTTAACGGCGATCGTCCTGGTCGGAGTGTATATTCCACCGCAAGCCAACAACAACGCCGCGCTCTCCAGACTCCACGACGAGGTAAATAGTATACAAGCGACGAACGTTAACGCCGCCATTTTAGTACTGGGAGATTTCAATAGCGCCAATCTGAGAAAGGTATTGCCTGATTTCTACCAGCATGTGACTTGCAACACCAGAGGCGGTAACATCCTAGATCACTGTTACACGCAATTTAAAGGTGGCTACAAGGCTCATTCTGATAGTGGCTTTGGCAAGTCAGATCACGCATCCATTTTCCTTACACCAAAGTACAGACAAAGAATTAAAAGTACTCCCGTAGTCTCGCGAGAGGTGCAGAAATGGGATGTGACGTCAGAGGATACGATCCGGTCAGTGTTTCACAACACAGACTGGATTGTGTTCCGCGACACAGATAACATTAATGCCTACACGGAGACAGTGCTGGACTATGTCTGTACTAGGGTGAAAGAAACAATCCCCACTACCAAAATGAAAGTTTACCCAAATCAAAAACCCTGGGTAGACAAATCCGTCCGTGAAGCTCTGAGAGAGCGCACCAAAGCATACAATGACGGCCTAGTGGCAGGCAACATGAATGACCACAAGGTGGCGCGACACAACGTAAGGAGGACAGTGTCAGAGGCCAAACGGCGCTACAGGGATAAAATTTAACTCCAGTTTGAACAAGCTGACTCTAGAGCTATGTGGCAGGGGCTCAAAACGATGACAGACTACAAAGGAGCCTCCCTCAAACTGAACAGTGACATCTCCTTAGCAAACGACCTCAATACCTTCTATGCGAGGTTTGATGCTGGTAATAACAACACCAGCTCACAAGCCTCGGCAATGGGGGGGGGGGGGTCGGCTGCTGATGGAGGCGCAGTGTTCAGGGTAACAGAGCATGAGGTGAGGCGGACCTTTAAAAAAGTGAATATCAGGAAGGCAGCAGGTCCGGACGGCATCCCCGGCCGCGTCCTAAAAGTCTGTGCCGACCAACTGGCCCCAGTATTCACTGACATATTTAACCTGTCCTTAGAACAGGCTGTCATCCCCACCTGCCTGAAGAAGTCCACTATTATCCCTGTACCCAAAAAATCCAAGCCTGCTTGCCTCAACGACTACCGCCCTGTAGCTCTCACCTCCATAGCCATGAAGTGCTTTGAGAAGCTAGTAAAGGGCTACATCTGCTCCTCCCTCCCCATCAACATGGACCCCCTGCAATTTGCATACCGCCCCAACAGGTCCACGGAGGACGCCATATCCCATGTGCTGCACACAGCAGCATCACACCTGGACAAGAGGCAGGGGAACTATGTGAGAATGCTATTCATCGACTACAGCTCGGCATTCAATACCATAGTCCCCTCCATACTCATAGCCAAGCTCAGGGACCTGGGCTTGGGCTATGACCTCTGCCAGTGGGTCTTGGACTTCCTGACTGGCAGACCCCAGGTGGTGAGAGCAGGCAACTGCACCTCCTCATCCATCACCCTCAACATAGGGGCCCCCCAGGGCTGTGTTCTGAGTCCCCTCCTCTACTCCCTGTACACACACGACTGTGTGGCTCAGCGGAGTAGCAATACAATCGTCAAATTTGCTGACGACACAGTGGTGGTGGGCCTGATCTCTGCCAACGACGAGAGGGCCTACCTGGAAGAGGTCAAGGTCCTGGCGGGATGGTGCCAGGAAAACAGCCTCTCCCTGAACGTCAGCAAAACAAAGGAGATGATTGTGGACTTCAGGAGGTCGGGGGTCAAGGACTACAGCCCCCTCAGCATCGACGGGGCACCGGTTGAGAGAGTCAACAGCTTCAAGTACCTCGGAGCCTACATATCCGAGGACTTGACATGGACCATACACATTAACAGTGTGGTGAAGAAGGCACGACAACGCCTCTACTTCCTCAGGCGCCTAAGGAAGTTCCAAGTCAGCCAGAAGATCCTTAAGAACTTCTACTCATGTACAATAGAGAGCATCTTGACCGGCAACATCACCTCCTGGTTTGGGAATAGCACTGCAAAAGACCAAAGCAGACTACAAAGAGTGACACGTTCAGCCGAACGCACAATTGGAGGGGGGCTCCCCACCCTCCAGAACATTTACTACAAGCGTTGCAAGGGGAAGGCTAAGAGAATTATTAAGGACTCGAGCCACCCGAACAACTGCCTCTTTGAACTGCTGCCGTCAGGCAAGCGATACAGGAGTCTCAAGGCGAGCACAGAAAGACTCAGAAGTAGCTTCTATCCCCAGGCCATCAGGCTGCTAAACGAACAATGAATGAACACTACACAACAACAACCACCAAACACACATAGCACACACATCCACACGCACACACTCACTTTAAACAAACACACTGTAGCACCCACTACACACACTTTATAGCACACACCCACTTTAAACAAACACACTGTAGCACCCACTCCCCACACTTTATAT
The DNA here is from genome assembly GCF_963971535.1 of Notolepis coatsorum. NCBI lineage: Eukaryota > Metazoa > Chordata > Actinopteri > Aulopiformes > Paralepididae > Notolepis > Notolepis coatsorum. The sequence continues at coordinate 46,175,560 of NC_140182.1, read as the reverse complement.
TTATGGATGAAGGATTGCACTACAACTCGTACACCTTACTGTAAATTGTACCTAAAATTGTACCTCATCCCATTTCTGCTTTGCACTAGATAGTACTGTACATTAGTACACTGCATAGTATTGTGTATTGTATATTATATGGTAACTCAGAACATTGTACATATGTCTATACCGAACAACTGTGACCTCATTTTCTTCTTCTAAATTCATGCTATATTATGTTATTATGTTATTTGATACTATCTTGTCTAGCACAGTCTCTGGAGCGTAACAGTAAGAAGCATTTTGTATGAAAGTATTCTGTACTTCTGTATGACAACTATTAAAGAACTTGAACTTGAACTTAAACTTGTGAGAACAATCTGTCTCTTCCAGCCACTCCTACTGACAACCCAGATGGACTCACTGACTGCTTGACTGTAGTGAACTGGCTGACTGACTGACTGACTGACTGACTGACTGACTGACTGACTGACTGACTGACTGACTGACTGACTGACTGACTGACTGACTGACTGACTGACTGACTGACTGACTGACTGACTGACTGACTGACTGACTGACTGACTGACTGACTGACTGACTGACTGACTGACTGACTGACTGACTGACTGACTGACTGGCTGGCTGGCTGGCTGGCTGACTTGCTGACTGGATGGCTGGCTGGCTGGCTGGCTTGATGGCTGACTGACTGACTGACTGACTGACTGACTGACTGACTGACTGACTGACTGACTGACTGACTGACTGACTGACTGACTGACTGACTGACTGACTGGCTGGCTGGCTGGCTGACTTGCTGACTGGATGGCTGGCTGGCTGGCTGGCTTGATGGCTGACTGACTGACTGACTGACTGACTGACTGACTGACTGACTGACTGACTGACTGACTGACTGACTGACTGACTGACTGACTGACTGACTGACTGACTGGATGGCTGGCTGGTTGGCTGGCTGGCTGGCTGGCTGGCTGGCTGGATGGCTGATGGACTGGCTGGCTGGCTGGTTGACTGACTGACTGGATGACTGGATAACTGGCTGACTGTATGGCTGGCTGGTTGACTGACTGGATGGGTTGCTGGCTGGCTGGCTGGCTGACCAGCTGTTGGGTGGAGTCCTGCTCAAGTAGCTGTTTCTGCCTTCCTCTATTAGAGAGCTCATTCCTCACGTCTCCAAAGAGACGAAGGACCGTTCACATTGAAGAACACTGCTTTCAAGAGCTTAATGTATCGACTTCAAGACTATTAAAGCATTATGGTGTATCACTATCACTTAATGCTTTGTAATTAGTTGGAGAAGCTAAACCAATAATCTCCGGTGAAAGTAACTGGAGCAAGTGTGTAGATCCCCGAGCCGCTTGCATAATCAACTCACCACAGAGAACCGATTCACCGAGCTGCCGGTAGCTGCCGGTGCCGGAACTCAACCAAAACTTTCAGCCATGTTATCTCTTCAGAGTGAAGAGTTTAGTATCAATAACATAGAGTGGAGTATAAAGCCCCCGTATCGGTAGTAAACACGGGAGCGGTGCCGTCTTTGAAAGCTCAGGGAGGCATATTTATTTACTGCATCTCAGTGGATCCTTGGGATGAGTTGCTGGAGGACGTTCTACTTTTCCGGATATTTTTAGCGAAAGAAGAGCCGCTCTCTCTTTCTCTCTCTCTCCCCCTCCCTGCGACAAGGGAAAGATAGAGGCTGCTCTCTTGCTCCCTGCGACAAGGGCAAGATAAAAAATTCCTGCCAGCGTATGTTCCCTCAAATTGTATTGTAGGGTAAGCCTATAGCCTGGGAGCACAGCATATGAGAGAGACCAGGCCGTAGAAGCAGGGATCTATTGTTAAACTGCATGATGATAACACGCTCTGCGTAATCAGGGGGTTGCTTTGTGATTTTACGGTTGGCCTTACCGCCTTTCAGAGCCTTTTTTGATCTGAAACAACAAGCACTGTTTTACAAACACTGTAATAATGTAGATCTCACGGTGCAAGCCATCCATAATGTGATATGACAGCTCATACAGTAGCAAGCCGACCGACAACCAGGTCTGTAGTCCTCTCTGATGATGATCACTCTGTATTCTAGTGGAGGGCTGGTTCTTTGATTTATAAAAAGGTTGCAGGAAATGATTGTGAAAGGCCTTGAGTGATGGTTGATTATGGTGGTTGTGCTCAGTTTAGCCCCTAGATTCAATGTGTTTTGAGAAGGGAAATGGACACAACAAGGACATTGTGATAAGAAAATAAGTATTTTGCTTCACTTTCTTTAGACACAGCAAGATGACGTTGACATGTTGCTAACTGTAACTACCTATATACTATTAAATCTATTCATTTTAAATGTTAGCTGTGTATGTGTGATGTTTATTTGCCATTTCCTGACAGTTAACTGTGACAACAACTACTGTATTGTAACAATAACTGTATATTAAAGGCCCACTTCTTTAATAAAACAATGATAATTTTGCACATAATCTCCCACACATCCAAAAACTCTAAACAGTTTTCCACACATTTAGACACAGTTTAGTTTGACAGCTATCGAGAGTAAATTAGTTTCAATATGGCCACCAGTGATGTCATCGGGGACATTGGATCCTTGTGTTGGGTTCATTACAGCTCAATGAAATTATATGGTAGCGGTCCCTATAATGGAGCTGCAATTGACACAAGACAAGGATTCATTCCCCGATGACTGGTGGCCATATTCAAACGCTAAATAACTAAATTAATGGTATGCAAAATGGTTTAGAGTTTTTGGATGTGTGGGAGATTATGTGCAAAATAAATCAGCATTGTTTGGCTTAACGTGACATGCCCCTTTAAGTCACTTTGAATGAACATCCATCACATCATTTTGCTGGTTACAAACATTAAACTTTTTGCGCCTGTATTCAATAATCATATTTTGCTGATGTTATGATAAGTGTGGTGAAGGCCACCTGACAGAGTGATGGGGTCCCCATGTGCTACTCAGGAGCGCAGCCCTAGGCTGTTAAATAGATGGATTATAATAATAATTTGCTATATGTTGCCAGAATAAATCAAGTATGGCTGTTAACTGAGGATGTATTTATGATGGCTGATTAATGCTTCTCTCCTTGCAGTGCACGTTATTCTTAAGACCCCTGATTTACTGAATTCCAATTAGGCTGTGATATTGCTCAACCTGATAACTTCAAGGTCATTACATTGAGATACAGTGCATGGGGGCTGGCAGCCTTAGAAATCTGGTGGAATTAACAAGCTTGACCTTGAGTTTCCTCTACTCTACTACGCTATGAAATGAATCAAGTGGACGGTAAAGATAGCATCAGATCACCAGGGAGCCTTGATTATAAGGTTTTGTTCATAGTAATAACCTTTTAGCCTTCATCTGATACGAGTGCTACCGTTACTGTTTGAAGCGTATGCTTGGGCCTAACAAAATTAATAGTTGGTTTCAGGTTGGTTGTCAGTTTGGCCATGGGTAGGTAGGGAATTTATTTTATTTTATTTTTTTATTTTATTCTTTCCCACGGCGACTATGGATAGGGAATTTCTTTATTTAATTAAAATGTTCACAACAACATGGATGCATGTACTCTGCCAGCATGTTTAATATCCATAATACTAAATGTTTGACTAAGATTTCTATGAAACTTTATTAAAAAAATAAATAAAACAGATTTTTTTTTTTTTATAATTTTTTCTAAAAACTCATAAAATATATTGGGTCGCACCTAAATCGGCAGGGTCGTTCGGCAACCTGAAACCAACTATTAATTTTGTTAGGCCTTGTGCATGAATGTAGGCTATGTGTGTGTTCCAGTCGAACGTCCAGTCCCTTACCTGCGGCAGACTGACCCTGCTTTCAGCCGGGCAGGGATAAAAGGCTGATGTTTTTGTTAACGTCAGTGTAGGTTGGGAGTGATGAGAGAAGTGGAGGTGAAGAGAGACCAGCATGCCCTCAGAGCACCGCTTCTCCACCAGAGAACTGCTGAGGGTGGAGTTATTTTTCACCCCTCCGCTCAATGCCGTCGATACACCACATGCTTAATTAAACAGCACGGTAGTAAAGTCTACACGCCTATGAAAATACTAGACTGTTAACCGAATTCACAATTCACACAGCATTTACGAGGTTTGTGTACGAGGCTGCAGCCAACAGATTTTTCTCAAATAATATTTATTTCTTATTATTCGATAAGCAATTCGGTTTGAGCGCGTTGGGGGATGTTTTTCAATCATAGTACAGCTTGTTAAAAATCCAATTTTCCTTGTTTACTATTTGCAGTAGCCATTTTGTCTCTGGAGGTTCCATGTCGATCTACCCTTTGGTCCCAGTGTCCCTCTACAGCGAACACTACATGTGAGGAGAAAGAGATGTCTTCACGTTGCACCAATACGCTCTCTTATGCACACCTTCTAGTGTTTGAGGGAGTATAATGTTTATAATCCTAGTAAATCTTTACCATTTCCTCTGCTTCCCTGACCTTGACATTAATTTGGTAGTGTGGTGGGGGAAGGGGCTGATGTCAGTGCTGTGAGAGACTAAAGGTTTTATACCGCAGAAATGGTTGGGGCGATAATTCAATATTATCGCTTATTGTATTATATCGAGATGAAATGATGATATTGCGATATTGTTGCAACCTTAAAATTCTCTCAATATTCAATACATGAGGGGATGCTATTTGAAAATAGCATGGTTTTGATTTAATATCACAGCTTACATTGTCTTGCAATTCAAAGCGATGGACAGTCATTTAATTATTTATGTTGTGATTTTGCATTCATGAACAGATATTGTAATATGCAAGTATATCAATATCAAATAAAAAATTCCACATATGTGTCTTAGGGATGTGGGGGAGGTGGGTGGGGGATCTTGGGTGGGGAGGGCGGTTGAGCTGGGGCAGTGAATGTCAATAAAAAATTATGATCGTGATATGAATCTATTTTATATCACCAAGCTCTAACCACTGAGCTCTGGTTTTCTCTCGTGGTTTATTCAACATTATTACAGCCTCATCTCTGGTCCAGTAGACAATCTATCTTTTTCCTCCTCTGCAAGTTACTTGTCGTGTAGGAGAGACATATATGAGAGAAGGTGTTTTTTTTACATACAGTTGTATGAAATACTTGCCAGTAGTCAAAATTCTGTCCGTGTTCCGAATGAGCCAAGCTGCTTCAGACGCCACCACATATTTCAAAAGTTTGAACCATCCACAACAGAATACTGCAGTCCACCTGCAGTCTACTTGATTCTTCTCTCAGACTGACGCGATGTCTTGTGGAACTAGCTAGCTAGCTAGACAGCCCCAGTGAATAGCCCCTGGCTTCCTCATCCTCATGGGCTTGTTTACTCATCCCAGCTGGAAACCATGACTGGTGCTGTGGTTAGCACTGTTGCACCTCACAGCAAGAAGGTCCTGGGTTCACAACCCAGCAGGAGGGCCTTTCTGTGTCGTGCTCACGCAGGGTTTCCTCCAGGTACTCCGGCTTCCTCCCACACCATAAAAAAGCGTATGCATTCTAGGTACATACTCCTGCCAGTGCACTTGACAAAGGTATTGGCATTACAACTGGAGCTGGTCCCCGGGCGCCACACTGTGTGGCTGCCCACTGCTCCTAAATAGTTAGGATGGGTCAAATGCAGAGGACGAATTTCCCCAAGGTGATTCTTCTTCTTCTCCCTAGCTCTCCCCCCATGTAGCCCAAGAAGTCCTCCATCAGGAGAACAAGTAATCCCAGCCTGTGCTGCACTCTGCATGCTCTACCTCCTCATCATCACAGCACGAGAACATTGCAATGAGTAACTTGCAACTGTAGCAATCTCTCAAACGATTATTCTGCTATTTAGCATGGAAACCACAAAACCCATCACTGTTGGAATGGAGTATGATGAAAGAATGTTATTTATAATCATCTCTACACCCAAGATTATGTTCGGGAAGGGCTGTTCTGCAGGAAGCCTTGTCATTCGCTAGAGGCATTCAAACAAATATTCCAAACAAACCGACTCAACCTGATGGGCCAACCCCGCTCAAGTGTCCTGTTGAACCGTCTCCCTTGTTGCGTTATGAGAAACGTGGTCCGTTCATAGCAGCCGCTGTTGTCCACCCTCAGGCTCTGCGCTGCTGCTGTTATTCTAGATCGTTAAGAGATGCGGTCCGTCCAGATGGCTCCAGTCTCTATTGAATTGTCCATGTTTAGACTGCCCTCCGAGCTGCTCTTTGGCCATTTTCACGTCTTAACGTCTGGAGTAGTAAACAAGCCTAACTCAATAGTGGGAGCTTTTTCTGACAGGGGGCGTGGGTGGGGGTAAAAGGGTAACAGTTGATAACTGTGAGTGAGCTGCTGTTGGTGAGTTGCTGCTCTTCTCTGCTCCCTGAGAGATGGTCCACTCCACCCATGCTTGAAAGGTGAGCTAATGAGGAACTGCCAGCAGTGGAGTGTTTGCCAGAGGAGCCCAATGAAAAGTGCCCTCTGACACCTCCGTAAGCTGGAGAATTATGATGATCCTCCTGGGTTTCATCATGTGGCTACGACGTCAGTACTTACTTTTTGAAGTGACTGATGCTATGCTCAAGAGACCCTAGACTAGAGTGATGGGTTTTCCCTAAAGGCCTATTCCTCAGCGAATGTCTACAACTGTCACAAATACCCTCTGGAAGATCCAGTATAACTGTCTGTGCACAATTTGTAGTGTGTGTGTGTGTGTGTGTTAGGGCTGGGCTTCCCACAATCAAGATAATAAAGATCAAAGGATGCTTGTGCCGCATGCCATGTTGCTCTCATGTTGCCTTCCTTCACAGTCCCTCCTCCCCAAACCCAAACAGTAGTTTCAGTTTGTGTTGAGAGGGAGGAGGGAGCCACGGCATTTTTCTCCCGTTACTTTGAAATGTCTTCGGTAACTTGTAGAAGATGACAGGCAGCCTTTGGTCGAGAAGAAAGGCAAAAACAAATTCAGTCGTCATCATATGATCTAATGAGTAATCGTGTTTAATAATCGTGATTTCAATATCAATCATTTTCTGCCATAATCGAGCAGCCCTAGTAGGGATGGGTGCCGAATCCGGTACTTTTAAGGGTAACGACCGAATCTACCGAGTACCGATTCAGGTAAGATCAACCAGTGCCACATTTCGGTACTATAAAAAAAAAATATATATATAAATCTTTTGGATGACGTCAATGTTTTGTTTACCGCGAAACAAAACCTATGAAGTGTGCCGTTCACGTCAATGTTCACGTGCACAATACACGCTTACCTAGGATTTGACTTGATTCAACAACAAAGCAGTCGGGGGCAATGACAAGCCGAAAACGGTCGCAAGTGTGGTTACACTTTACAAAGCTAGATGCAGACAACGCTCGCTGCAATATTATATATTATATATATATTAACACATAAATAAATAATAATGATAATAAATAATTAGAAGTTTGGACACATTTCTTACAACTGAGGTAGGTATAAAAAAAAAATTAGACTAAAGTACCGAAAAAAGGTACCGTTGGGTACCGGTATCGGTTCAAATGTGAACTGTACCCAACCCAATGTGAACTGTGCGTGCGTGCGCGCGTGCATGCGTGGGGTCCGCCTGGCCATCAGCTCGAGGTGCCGTGCAGCAGCTGGATGACAAAGGCGCGGCGGGGACTCCTCTGCCAGGTGGCGTGGAGGAGGACCCACGCCGCGCCATTACACCCTCTCCCTCCTGCTCTGTGCCTGTCTCTGCCTCTCTGTATGGAGGGGAATCTTAGGATAACAGGGGCTCTGAATGGGGGGCCGGGGGAGAGGAGCTGTGAAAGAGCCACCATCAAGAGAGGATTCTCATTCACAAATCCATCCTTAGAGAACATGTTCCCTCTCTCTCTCTCTCTTTCTCTGTGACGGCTCAAAGGGTTTTATGATGAGCTATGGATCCAGCCCAAAGAGAAGAAGAAAAGACTGCATGTCAATTTGATGATTTGAGTCTTACAGGTCAGACAATGTCTCGGTCTGACCATTACAATAGATTATACCTGATTCCTTCATAAAGGAGTGGAAGGTGAGACTGCAGCACGGAGGTCTAACAGAGTGTAACAAAATCCCTGTACCGGGCTGTCGCTCATAATGGACTTGCATATGTCACATACAATGCATCCCTATCATCCCTAGTCGAAAATGAATACCCTGGACTCCAGGGCCATCGTGATATCTGTAATTAAATGGTAGATATCACATTTGAGACCGACTGACCTATGTCGAACAGCCTCCGCTGAAAGGTCACACTGCCTCCGTACCTCGGCTCAGCTGACGCTAAACACGCTGGTAGCTGCCAGAGCTTTTCCCCTTACTCTGAACCTTTCTGATGTCAGAACAGTGGGAGGACCAGAGAGTAGTGATGTAGTGGTGGTGGTGGTGGGGGGGGGGGGGGGGGGGGTAGATAATGATAATTACTTTATGCTCTGCTGTGATTTTCTTCTTTTTTTTTTTTTACGTTAAGGGGATTTACCCCTAGGCTAGCCATTTTCAAAACATTGTTATACGTTTTCAGAAGTAAGGACATTAGAGCACATTTGAATGTTACACTCTCTCACACACCCCACACATAAATACACTACAAAAAGGTCACTTTAAAAAACAGATCTGTATATTTGTATATTATTGTATATATTACTCATTGCCATTATTCTTAAGCTTAGCATTGTATTTTATTCGTATGACTTTTTTATCATGTCTACTCTATTTTATTTTATTATCTATTCTATTTTATTATTCTATTTTATTATTTGTATCTTTGCACAATCGAGGCGGGCATGGCCATTGGCCACCTACATTTCACTGCATGTCTTCTACAGTATATGTGACAAATACAACTCTTGAATCTTGAATCTGGTTGACCTGGTTATTATACCTGGCATACTGTATTCTTCTATACAGCCTATGTATGCTACACATTGACTGATGGTATACTGTGTCGTATACAAGGGATCTGAATTTAAATTGCATTCCATTGCCCTTTCATTCCGTCCTCTGCAGGTGTGTAGGTTGGTGAGGCCAATATACCACCCGTCAAGATGGTGGCCTTATCGCTCAAGATCTGCGTGCGCCAGTGCAACGTGGTGAAGACCATGCAGTTTGAGCCGTCCACGCCGGTGTACGACGCCTGCAGGATCATCAGAGAGAGGGTTCCAGAAGCCCAGAGCGGACAAGGTACTAGGCGTGACTCTGCATGGACAATAACAGCTACTTTAATAAGACTCTAGTCACCCAAACAACTGCCTCTTTGAACTGCTGCGGTCAGGCAAGCGCTACCGGAGTCTCATGGCCAGTACAGAGAGACTCAGAAGGAGCTTCTATCCCCAGGCCATCAGGATGCTCAATGACTCCATGTAACAACCCATCATCTACACTCATTGCACACACATCCACATGCACACACTCACTTTTAAACAAACACTCCCCTTAACACTCACTTTAGTTTAGACATTTTAACACCACATTATATTTATCTATTATTAAAGAGATGTGCACTGCATTCATACCTCATTTGCAATCACACCTTACCTCAAGTTTTGTACCTCATTTTCTGCATTGTACCTCACTGTTTACTCATTTGTACTACTTTAGACTGTATATTGTACTGTATAATTGTATGTATGTATATTCCTCTTTACTTACTTTTTTTTTAACTTACTTTTACTTACTTTCTTACCAACTTTATTTTTTTACTGTATGAAGCACACTCTCAGGGGCTCATACAGAACCAAGCATTTCACCGTAAAGTATGTGTATTTTATTGTGATATTTAATAAACAAACTTGAAACTTGAACTTGATAATGGAAATGTATAGGGGGGGGATTCATTTACATGCCCTCTCTGGCTCTGTCTTTCAGCCTCAGATTACGGCCTCTTCCTTTCCGACGATGACCCCAGGAAGGGGATCTGGCTGGAATCTGGCAGGACCTTGGATTACTACATGCTGCGGAATGGGGTACGGTCCGGTTTTGTAGTACAGGGGGGAGCACAGTCTGACCTCTAGTTTTGTTTAATATTTTTATCACAGTAGAATTTAGCAGACACTCTTATCTGGCACAATTGACACGTGCAACAGTAGAGTACGCTGAAATTCTAGTATCATACAACATAGCAAGTAGCCAGAAAGAGCAGTACTACTTATGCATCATCTGGTGGCATTGTTATTGTGTACGAGTTTCCCCACAAGGATGTAACACTTGAACACCCTCATATATCGGGTGTCCCAAGGTGGATAAATGGGGAATCTTGAGGCCCACACAAGTTGCCCAAGAGTTGTGAAGTAATTGCCTGAACCAACTGCTGAATACAACGGCAATACTTGAGTTGACTGTAATAGACTATTCAAATAATGCTGTTTGTGACCCGTCAACCAAACCTTTAATTGATTTAATTTTGATAACTGTTCTGAATAAATTATAATAAGCAACTATAACCAAATCAGATGCTTCATTACCTCTGTGTTTGCTCTTATTTTTTAGTCAATCTGCTATGCACATGAATGCATCATGAGCAAACTCTGCCTAGTCGATAGCCCGATAATAAGAAGCTTGGAATAAAGGTAGTCTAGTCGATAGCCCGAGAATAAGAAGCTTGGAATAAAGGTAGTCTAGTCGATAGCTCGAGAATAAGAAGCTTGGAATAAAGGTAGTCTAGTCGATAGCCTGAGAATAAGAAGCTTGGAATAAAGGTAGTCTAGTCGATAGCCTGAGAATAAGAAGCTTAGAATAAAGGTAGTCTACAATGAATAGGCACAAGGACAAGGAAGAAGCTAAACAGATATTTTCTATCAGGACATATCAGACTGTTTGCCCTAGATTCTCTGCTCAGAAACAGATTTTGTGGGAAGTAGCTCCCCTCCCTGTTTGTGTCAAGGACGATCAGAGGTAGTGTATCTGGGTCACGGCATTCCCCATCTTGATTCTCAGGATGTCTTGGAGTACAAGAAGAAACAGAGGCCCCAGAAGATCAAAATGCTGGACGGTGCCGTTAAAACCATCATGGTGGACGACTCGAAAACAGTCGGGGAGCTCCTCGTGACCATCTGCAGTCGAATAGGTTAGTGGCGTTCTCTCCTTGCGACCGCTAACTTGTATCTCGTCAACTCATGCCACCGGCCTTGAATTATTAATCCTCTGTCTTATTTTAGTCCAAGGTGTGTGTGCACTTGCACTTTGCTAGATCGAGTAATTTTTTTTTAAACGGCTCCCTCACCGGTAGCTATGGCTCCGTGTTACATTACATTAGCACATGTGTGAACAGGAAAGCATTAGTTTAGAGGCATCTTAGCATTTCCTCATGCTTCGTCAAGTCTTAATGGGTTTTTTGTTTAAAGTGCGACGGCCAAGATTTATCAAGTTCCTGAGCGCCTTGTTGTTGCTAAATGATGGAGTGTTATTGTGCAGCGTGGCGTCCTCCCCCTGCTGCCTCTCCAGGTGTTTCCTCAGGCGTACAGGCGTACAGTTCAATTACCCTGGACCGTGACCAAGCTCAATTGGGTGAGGAGAAGAGGGACGTGTGTCTGGCAGTGGCAGATCTCTTTATTGGCCCCTGTTTGTTTAGAGAGAGAGAGAGAGAGAGAGAGAGAGAGAGAGAGAGAGAGAGAGAGAGAGAGAGAGAGAGAGAGAGAGAGAGAGAGAGAGAGAGAGAGAGAGAGAGAGAGAGAGAGAGAGAGAGAGAGAGAGAGAGAGAGAGAGAGAGAGAGAGAGAGAGAGAGGCTTCTTCTTCCCTTCTCTCTTCAGGGTTCCCAGTTTAGTTTGCCGGCTGTGCACCAGATAAGAAGAGAGAGAGCAAAAGAGGAGAAGAGCGCTAGTTCCTCTAATATGGGAGCGTGGTTATAGGCGGGCTTCTTGTTTATAAACTATTTCGAGCCAATCGGCAATACCCTGCTGAATCACGTGACTGAGTTGCCCCCTACCTGCGTGAGCTGCTGCACTAAAAAAGTACAACACTAAAAAAGTACACACAAGTACAAGTACAACACATTACACTCCCATGACTAAAAGTATAATGGAGCTCTATGAAGAAACCATGACACTCCCCTGACAATGGAGCTCTATGAACAAACCATGACACTCCCCTGACTAAAAGTGTAATGGAGCTCTATGGAGAAACCATGGCACTCCCCTGACTAAAAGTGTAATGGAGCTCTATGGAGAAACCATGGCACTCCCCTGACTAAAAGTGTAATGGAGCTCTATGGAGAAACCATGGCACTCCCCTGACTAAAAGTATAATGGAGCTCTATGGAGAAACCATGGTGCTGAAAACGGTTGAATGTCATTTAGCCATGCTGGCTGTCAGTGTGAGTTTCTCACCTTTTAGATTCAAGAGTTTATTCATCACATACATACCAGGGCATACAGTGAAATACGGTGCATACAGTGAAATGCGGTTTACACATCTAGCATTGGACTTATTGTTTAGAATAGATCACTAGCATGGCTTACAAATGCAGATATATTGTAGTCAGCCCCATAGTTCTGACCAGGATTCAATTCCTTTTTGCCTCCTTGATGCACGCACGCACACACTGAGTCTGACGTGGATAAGAGAGCAGTCTATTGTGCCAGCCTTGAGCGTGTCCTCCGCCCTGACAGTTCCCCTGGCTTTCTTTCTCGCATCCTTTTTCAGGAATCACCAACTATGAGGAGTATTCGCTCATTCAGGAGACGACGGAGGACAAGAAGGAGGAAGGGACGGGCACACTGAAGAAGGACAGAACTCTGCTGCGTGACGAGAGGAAGATGGAGAAGCTCAAAGCCAAACTCCACACAGATGATGATAGTGAGTTGGAAAAGAGGACCCCCTTCCCCCAAGTTGTCCAGAAGGATGGTCAATATCTTGAATACATAGATATTAGAGAGAGAATACATGGAGTACCTCTATGACCGGCAATGTCACTAACTCACTAACTCATTCATTCAGTCATTCACTGATTCAGTCATTCACTTACACTTTGTTATGGTTTGACACCGACCCCAAACGCAACGACACAAGAGAGTAGGATTCAGAGTTGCCAAAAACAAGGGCTTGTTTATTAAGACTAAATAAACAGCACAGACTTGGAAGAGTTCAAACAAAGACTGGAATACAAGCAAGGATGAATGTTGCTGCTCTGCAGCTTCTCCCGGGATGGTAGTCAGGGGAAGCAGACGCTGACGTCAGAGCCGCTCTGCAGACCTCTCTCGGCAGAATCTCCGAGGTGGTTGCGGGACCGAGAGAGAGAGAGGGAGCGAGTTAACTCAGAGTGCAGGTGGAACAGAGCAGGTGAACAGGAGAGGTGACTTGTACCCGAAAACAGAGTTATCCAAGTGACTGTATCTTCGGTGTAAATACACACTGTGAGTAACGTTCCAAACACAATCCCAAGTGATAGATATCTTCGGTGCAAAATAAACACTGTGAGCGAAGTCCCAAAATACAAATCCAATGTGATAATATCTTCGGTGTGTAAACACACAGTGGGAGATGTTAGGCCAAAATATTATCCCAATGAAACAACCCAAAAAAGGCTAAACGCTGGGTGAGTGACTGTCTGATAAAAAGCTGGAAATCTTCAGTGTTATATAAACACACGAAAAACGGAATTGGATCAAAGACAGTCATAAAAAACTCACCCAGGCGTTGTGCGTAAAGAGCGTTGGAACAGAACGGAGCGAGCGCGTCGCCTCGGGGAAAGGGTGTCCAAGAGGAATGCTTCTTGAATATCCTGGAGGCAAAGCACAGGGAAACAACGGCAGGCAGCAGGAACGGCGAATGCAACTGAAATATCAAAACGATCCAACAAAACTTGAATGGGGAAACGGGGTATAAATAATCAGGGAATGCTTAATTGACAAGCAGTGACAGCTGAGGGATGTGATTGACAAGCGTGTGGTTGGGGGAGCACCAATCAACGACGTCTATGGGAAGAAGCGTGTGAATAGGGGAATGCAATTGCTTAACAGAAAACTTAAAGGAACAGAGCGAGTGGGAGAGCAGCGGACCAATCATCACAGTACTTCAAGAAGCCCGTGGTGGGGAAAGAACCAAACCTTACACACTTAGCCGCTCTGTCCCCTAGTGGCGTCCCATAAGCATTTAGTTGACATCAACGTCAATCACACTTCCACACAATGTTGACGCTGGGTACCCAGAGCTAGAGCCATCTCAAGTTACTGACATTCTGAGCCGTGTTTACACTGTAGCTAATTAGCTATGTTAGAAAAGTATTGGAGTTACTGACATTCTGAGCCGTGTTTACTGTAGCTACGTTAGCTAAGTATTTAAGTTACGGTACTGTCATTCTGAACTGTGTTTATACTGTAGCTACGTTAGCTAAGTATTTAAATTACTGACATTCTGAGCTGTGTTTACACTGTAGCTACGTTAGCTAAGTATTTAAGTTACTGTCATTCTGAACCGTGTTTATACTGTAGCTACGTTTGCTAAGTATTTAAGTTACTGACATTTTCAGCCGTGTTTATACTGGAGCTATGTGAACTAGGATAAGTATTTAAATTACTGACATTCTGAGCTGTGTTTATACTGTAGCTATGTGAACTAGGATAAGTATTTACGTTATTGACATTTGCAGCCATGTTTATACTGTGGCTATGTTAACTACTGTAGGATACGTATTTAAGTTACCGACTTTCTGAGCCGTGTTTTGTTATTGGCTATTTGTTAATTTTGGAGGAGAGAGAGAGAAAGGGCTCCGCCTCTCGCTCACCTAGGCCAGGGCATGTGTAACTATTTAGTTGTTACTTAGAGTTACGTTGTATACATTTTTTTTACAAAAAATTATACAGATTTAGTTTTTACTAAATCAAACAAGTGAGCTAGCTGGCCGCTGTCATTTCCAACAGCTAGATATTTGGGAGTCGAACCAGGCTAACGTCATTCCGAAACATGCTTAACATCTCCGGTCCATCTTTCTTCATCTTTATTTTCTGTTTTATAGTATACTTTTATAGTAGAATATACTGTAGCGACGACAGAGCTACAGACTGTTATGCTCTTATTATGTTATTTCTCTGTTATTTGTTCTTTTTATGAACAAGCCCTGTGTTTGAGCTTAACTCTATTCAAAGCACCTCTATGACCGGCAATGTCATTCACTCACTCACACACTCTGCCACTACTACTAGTAATAATACACTTTATTTGTATAGTGCCTGTCATACAATAATTGCAGGCTAAAGTGCTTCACAGCAGTAAAAATTGACTTAAAAATAGGCATAAAATGCAGACATAAAATGCAATAAAATAGACATAAAATGAGCATAAAATAGACAGAATAAAAGCAGTGCAATAAAATAGCTCTCCTTTACAATTCAATAATCACAGTGTGGATCTAATGAGTCTAAGTGGCGGTATGTATTAAAAGGCTATGGTGAAGAGATACATTTTGTGCTTACTTTTGAAAGTATTTAGTGAGCTAGTCTCCCAAATGTCCATAGGTAAGATGTTCCATAGCGTAATTAGCAAAGACTGCATCCCCAGCATTATTTGGCTGTTGCTGGGAACCTTCAATAAACCAGTACAAGATGATCGTAATGTTCTTGGGGGGAACATAATTGACGAGATAATTGGCAATGTACTGTAGATTGGTCCTGTTCCATTTAGGGCTTTGTATATAAGGAGGTTGACCTTGAAATCAATTCTAAATGTTACTGGAAGCCAGTGCAGAGTAGCTGGACTGATGTGCTCTCTCCTCTTGGTTCTAGTTAATAGCTTAGCTGCAGAGTTTTTAATGAGTTGGAGTCTTTCTGTGTTTTTTCCGGGAGGTCAGTAAAGAGTGCATTACAGTACTCAAGTACTAGCAGCTGACAGGCGTGGCACACATTCATTCATTCAACTATCTATGCGAGAATGCGAAGCATTCTATGACACTGTGTGTCCTTGTTCCATTAATGAATGGGTCTCCGCGCCGTGGTCGGAACATGTGTCTTATCACTCAAGTCAATTTTATAGTACGGACAAGTCAAAGTTTAATGAAATTAACACTGTTATCTCTTGCCCAGAGGACCCCGATTAAAATGTGAAACGTGTGTGAATATATATATATCTCCCCCTCCGACTATGGCTGAAATCCAGCTTTCTCCCCAGCAGACGGTAATGCAAATGATGGCATGCGAACGCCGTCAAGAAGTTCACACTCTTGTGATTCACTTTGCAAAATTGTCTTGTCTGTCTCTATCGGTCGAGACACCTCCTTTTTCGGACTAATTCCACCGTCGGTACATGGTCTTCTGTCAGTGTGTTGTGTTGCCGGTGGTAACCTGCTGCTGTGCTTCTGAACAGTGAACTGGCTGGACCACAGCAGGACCTTCAGGGAGCAGGGGGTGGAGGAGGCCGAGACCCTCCTGCTCCGACGCAAGTTCTTCTACTCCGACCAGAATGTAGACTCACGGGACCCTGTCCAGCTAAACCTGCTCTATGTTCAGGTACGTACCAGAACTGCCTTAAACACACACACACACACACACACACACACACACACACACACACACACACACACACACACACACACACACACACACACACACACACACACACACACACACACACACACACACACACACACACACACACACACACACACACTGCCGCACTGCTTTTATAAAAAAAAATTATTATGTGCTGTATTTCTCAACGTTATTGTAAATGAGAGCTTGCTCTCAATGATCATTCGAGATTAAATTAAGTCCTGATTGCAGAGAAAATACAAAAAATACTATCAAAATATGGACTGGGGCCATTAGTCATGATGTCAGCGTTCTCCATAAGCTCCGGTTTCACCCGCCCACACAAATACAGTGTCTTTATTTTTTTTAACTGCCTTTTGTAATGTTCTGAAGATTTATACCCAGTCAGGAGTTATAAAAAAAAAAAGTCACTTTTCAGTGACCTAAAAGGGACGAAAGGCCAAAACATATAGATACAGTTTAAAGAAAATACCTGTGTGCATGTGGACAAGGCTCAAGTGCCCTGCTCAAGGGCACTTCAGGGCTATTTGTTATAGGGACCGGGGAGTGTTCTTCATTCACCTCCCGCTTCTCTAAACCTTTAAGCCACCACTGTCCACACACAGTGGCCTCGCTCATCTCCTCCTCCAGTCCTGTCACACATCCAGAGGTCAGCTGCAACGCTACCACCTCGGCTATGATGCTTGTCGTCTCATGGAGCCCCACAGTATGTCCAGCCTGTCTTCCCACAATCACTTTCTTTATGTGAAACAGGTTTTAGTGTTCTTTTGTTTGGTTTTTCATCATATGGACGGCACCTCTGAAGCATTGGTTAGTATTGTAGACAATGACAGGGAAAACGGGGGGGGGGGGGGGGGTGAAGGGGGTTGAGGACAAGCGACACAGGTCAGGAGCCGGACACATGATACAGATGGCACACCCGACCTGTCACACCACAAAGCGCCCCGGTATGTTAATCAATGAAATGGAATGCGGCACGTTGTTTATTTCCGGGAAGAACACTGGAAACATCCTAACAAGAATCAACAACCATTAATCATTCGTGTCCAGGTCTGCAGCCGAGGTTGTGAAATATAGATGACTCTGTTGCCGTCCAGGCCAGGTTTCTCTCTGGCTCTCTGGAGACGCAACACAGCTTAAAAACCTTGGCCCTCATTTATCAAGTTTTCTTAGAAAATGTTCTATTTCCATACGTAAGCACAGAATTTAGAATGTGTGCACGCACAAAAAAAAACGGGATTTATCACACGTGCGTACACAGGTCCTACGCACACCTGTCATGATACATATCACCTTGCTCCTACGCTGAGGATCGTGCACACTTTCACGTATTTGCATACCAGAACCGCCCCGATTAACCATATACGGTAATGGAACACCCCCCATGAAATGTGGAAAAGTGGACTAACCCGAGCGAACTCTGAGAGACTTCACTGAGAGCGAGATTGATCACCGAGGTCCAACCAACAAATTGAACGTATAATCTTCGGTGCGCCGGGAGCCAAGGATGTTGACTGACCCAGTCCTGCTACAGAACCAGCACATTGACAGAAATAAATGACAAGATGACCCGACATTAAGCACTGTAATGACTGAAATTAAATCAATTTCAGCACGCCAACTCTGCGATCTACAATGCCTATTATGTGCGCTCGTCATGAGCCCGTGGTTCTGGTCAGTCATTATGGCTTCAGTGGATAACCCTGATCTGCATTGTGATGTTTTAGATACCCCAGTAATAACATTACAATTGAATTAAATACAATTAGGCCTGAATGAGACTCCGGCCACCGGCACGTTATCAGCCAAAATGCGCATCGCAGATTATCTGTACATTGACCGAGTGGAATCCGTTCACATACTGGATTTGTTTATTGATGGAGCAAACTCTGAGAGATTGTTCACAGAGGCACTGCCGAACCAAGATATAATATGATGTGTATAATATAATGTGTGTAGAGGCATATGATACAATCTATTTTGTTGTTGGTATTAGGTAGCCATATAATAGCACTGCAGCCAGCCTACATTATGCAACAGTAACTTGTGCATATATAACACACAGCCCTGTGAAGCCTGCATACAGTAAACTAACTTGATCATTAATCTAGCTGTTGTATCTTTACGCTTATGAAAACATTAAATAATATGTATAGGCTATAGGCCGTCGCTTTAGCCTATATTCTCAAATGGCATTTAATGGCTATCCGAGTCCTCGATATCCTTGCGGAACGGACCAGTATACCTTTATATCATATCATATTCATATCATAGTTTACTCTATCAGCCTACCAGCATGTAATACGTTCTTTGTTAGAACTCAACTCGTTATTATTTTGCGCATAGATTGCAGAAATACGGGAACGTTTTGATTTAGGCTTTGACATTGTAAAACTAAATACGTGAAATTCTGTAAGCAGAATACAAGTCATGATATCACCCACACGATATATGCTCTGTGTCCAGAGCATGTATGCTTTTCATTCATTTAAGACACATTTATTGCAAGGGTTTTGTATACACATACACTCAACAAATAACCTCAGTCTGTTCTCGTTGCAATGCGTTTTTATTCTTTCTTATAGGAAGGGGGAATAACACTATATCGTGGGTGTTCATATGACTTGTATTCTGCTTACAGCTTCGGGGTTCCACTTATTATGTTCAACAATGGCAAAGCCTTTTAAATATAATCAAAACGTTCCCGTATTTCTGCAATATATGCGCAAAATAATAACGAGTTGAGTTACACAGAGCGCAGTCAGTGCTTATTTCCGCGTTGTAAAAATATTCTACCACCGGGGCCAGGTACGCATGGTCCGACCTGTGCTTAAATATACGCACAAAGTCAAGCACAAGTTCAAATTGATAAATCCCACACTTTGCTTAGGAAATGATCGTACGCACGGGTTACGCACATATCTGTGCGTACGCCACGTTGATAAATGAGGGCCCAGGGGCCTTTAGAGAAACGGTTTGAGATCTTAAGTGTCTCTGTGATTCCTTTTATTCTTCTCACCTTCCCTCCAACTGGCCCTACAGGCTCCCATACATACGTTTAACACAGACATCAGTACAAACACATCGTATTCTTCTCACCTCCCTCCAACTGGGCCCGACAGGCTCCCATACTTTTAACACCGGCATCAGTACAAATACAGCTGGTTCTGGTGCCCAAGGCTGGGCTCTAAC